>NC_139939.1:4501817-4566817 GCF_963454915.1 Gymnoscopelus microlampas | reverse complement strand
GGAAGTACTTTCAGAGTTCTCCATTGTTACACACTCCCTCAGTGAAGATTCGGATCCAACACAGACAGCTGTCATCTTCCACACATATTCATACTCATAATTATAATTCCTTTTTGTTGAAACCGTAGTGCCACAGTTTAGCTGTTTACACACTATAGATGATGACCTCAGGTTCCAGAACGATGTTCCACCCACTGGTCTCCACTCTTCCCGGTGTTTCATCTCCAGTATACCAGTACAGTTACTGGTTCCTCCCACCAACCTGAGATCAGACTCTGTACAGAGAATAGAATAAGGAGAAAAACATATCAATCATTTGAATCAAACATTTGAGGCTATATCTAGAATTTTTTTGTCCAATATGTTGACCTGTTATGTGGTGTGTCGGTTGAACCTGAAGAGCTGAAGAGGGAAAAATCATACATCAGTTCATATATCCTCTTTACCAATACATGACATGATCTGGTCCTGTTTGCTGCTAACATGGAGAATGACAAACTGATATCTATCAGGATACGATACACAAATCCAAAGCTATTCAGTTATGAATGTAATATAAACAATGGTTTGTTGTAAACAAAACAGGTTGGTTGTCATGGTGATTTGATCACACAGCGACTTTTACGACCAAGGGTGGACACAGAAGGTCATGACCTTGGTGTATTACATGTAGACCTCTGTACTATGTTTCTAAGATACATGTACATGTATTATTTATTATTACACACACACAGAGAGAGAGAGAGAGAGAGAGAGAGAGAGAGAGAGAGAGAGAGAGAGAGAGAGAGAGAGAGAGGGGGGGGGGGGGGTGCATCAAGAGAGAGTATAAAGGTCAACTCATCAGGGTTCTGTGTGATCTTTGATCAAATGTATTAATGATTAATTTGATTAATGCATGTATGTAAGGTTGAATGAACTCTTGTACAGGTGGGAGCATGTCTGGGTCACCTAGTACAAATCATGTATATTGGACTTTTGCAACTATTTTAATTTTTTATACATTTAGTAGTAAGTCAGTTAGTTGTTGTTTTCTTTGTTTAGTTTTTTTTTTTTTGCCATTAATAGGTACACACAGACCAGCTGATATTATGGATGAGCAACAATGTGGATGAATAAGGAAACAAACGTTTACATAATGTTGGCTGCAGTCAAAGAGGGGTTAAATTGGCTATTTTTTCCAAAGTATTTGTCATGTAATATTTGGAAATGTTTTTTTTTGTTTATAAAGTAAAGTATGATTAGAACGTGCTTAAACATTCGACAATTAACTAATATTTCTACAATTGCTACAAAAACCTGTATATCCAGTCATTTTGGGGAATAAACAAGAAGTTGAAGGATTAACTTTTTTTCCCCCAAAAAAATAATCTATATTTTGGACAAAATAGTCCAGATGTCCCTAGTGCCCACCTAGCCTGTATCCTCTTTAAATAGCAGGTGGGCTTGGCTCACAGATCTACAAATTGTCAAGAGACAACACTATTAATCTACTGTCACCAGTATGGCTAATCTTTGATCAGAGCAGATATCAAAGAGTGATATATATATATATATATATATATATATGTATATATATATATATATATATATATATATATATATATATATATATATATATATACCTAACTATATAAATGGCGAGCAACTTCCGCACCCTGGGTGCGACACCCCACAGCTCTGTTATCGAATAAACAACGCACCGCCAGACCACATGTCGGCAACTGACTCGCCACGGCGGCCGCGCTGAATTTACGCCTCTCGTAGGGGACATCTCACTGCTCACTACAGCTTTTCCACCGCGCAACATAATTAATTCTACTCACCAAATGTCGGACAAAACGGAAGGGGAGGCAGCTTCGTACCGTTTACCCTGCGCACAACCTCATCACCACAACAGCTGCCAGCCGCTGCGGGGGTTTTTTCCTTTTTTTCAAAACTTTTTTTTTGGTCACCATTTTCTCCAGGCACCATTTCTGGTGTAACGTGCGGCGTTACACCAGATGGTGTAACGCAATGGTGGCTTGCGCCGCCATTGCACTCTGCCCATCTCCTCCACACCAACACACACGCAGCTCCTTTGCTTCAACCCCCCCCCCCCCCCCCCCCCCTTCTTACGTACCTCCTTTGTTCCACCCAGGCCGTTACTTTCACTTCACTCATGTCTCGATCACACTATGTCCGTCCTTCACGTGCCATGTTCATCCCAAACACAAAAACAAACAAGTCTGGTTGCCAAGTCGTTGGCATGCCAGGTTCTCTAAAAACAAGCGCCAGAAACAAGCAACCACCTTCATGAAAAAAAAAAATACACCGAAGGGGTCCGCCATGTTCCAGGGGGGTCCCCGCGTTGCCCAACACTCCACAGGGGGGCCGTCGACCAGCAGGGGGTCCGCGGGGGTCCCCCTCAAACATCAAAAATATATTTTTTTCAAATTTTTTTTTTTTTTTTTTTTACTTTTCCACAGTTTTACTCCAGCAATTTGAGTACCCCAATATACACGCGGCCACGCTGGGCCCCGTGCGCGGCTGGGGTTGAGGGGGGCGTAGCCCCCCGAAACTCTAGTATATATATATATATACACATACACACACACACACACACACACACACACACACACACACACACACACACACACACACACATATATATATATATATATATATATATATATATAGCTGAAATCTAAAATGACACAGATGATTTCCCGGTTTTAATGGTTAATAAGAATGTTTCCCATAATTGCACCATAGCATCACCTTTTGATAGCAATCAATATCAATTAAGAGTTTTAATTTCCAATTCATATTAGCTAAGCTGTTCATTAACAATACATAATAATAATATAGTCCCCACTCCTTTGGGTGTTTTTTGTCACTGTATATGAATATATATATATATATATATATATATATATATATATATATATATATATATATGTATACGTGAAGACTTTCGCCCTCCGCTTTTCACCCATCTGATAATCACTAGGAGCAGTCATTCGCTCCGGGAGCCGGTGCTCAAGGATCAAGTAGGGGTTAAGAGTAGGCTTCCTCAGGGACACATACAGTGCTGGCCTGGAATCAAACCTGCGACAACCAGGGCCTCTGCTGCCCAGGCGGGCTCACTAACCACTTAGCTATGGACACCCCCAATGCAATAGACAGTTATAAGAGTCACAGGTTATTTTTTGTTTCCCCTTTGTCCCTAGGTGGCAGGCTAATAATCATAATAAGCAACGCAGGATAATAGATATTAGATCTTACCATCCATCGCCATGGTTAGGGAGGAAAGAAGTAGAGAGGCCACACTCAGCCACAGTACCATCTTCATCCTGCAGCCTGATCCTGTGTCTGCTGAAGCTCCACAGATACCTTAACCCACTGCTATCTGACACTGTTTCCTCCCCCTGGAATCTGACTGGCCATCCCAGGCGCCGCCCCATTATACACATTTTGGATCTGGAAATAAACAACTCTGACCACTCTGTTCTGGTTTCCTGAACATCTGAATATTAAGTGACAACATTGACGGATTAAGTCATTGCAACAGACTAGAACCGTGGTTCCCAAACTGATTAGCTCAAGACCCAAACTAGTGAAAATAGCAGATCTGCAAGATCACAACGCGTCGCTTCACGCCCCGTGATTGTGGCTCTGCTATTTTCCCTACCTCTTAAAAGGATATTTCGCTTTAGAACATGGGGTCATTTTAACGTCTACTCGGGCATAAAAGAGCACCACAGACAGTTTTTAAGTTGCTTGATTCAATATTTAGATATTTGACATTCATTTTAACAGACACGCCCCCTTCCTATAAACCCATTGTAACTTCAAACTGTCCTATTGTCCTTCTAATGCGTGAGGAGACCATGTTTTTTCAATAACTTTTTTTCAGTTATTTAAAAAAAGAAAATTGGGGAAATTTAAAAAAAGAATTGAAAAAATACCCTTTGCCACTGTTTCCCAAACAGTGGGGCGGTAGCCATCTTTGGGTTGTGGACCAATTTGTATCGGTCGCAAGTAGGCATTTAACGATTCACTCAACTCACGATACGATTCGAATCATGATTTGAGGTTCAGGATACGATTTCTCACGATTTTTGAAACACAAAATTATTTTCCAGACAAATGACCGATTTCTTTTTTTTTTCTTTTCTCTCTTACACAAACCCAGACCGGTATGTTTGTTTGTTTTCTCTTATTCTCTTCATACTGTAGCAAACGAGTGGAAACTTTTTTTTTTACATTTTTCCTACACAAATCTCAAATCCAGGTTTCTTTTCAAAATACTCTTACCCTCTTTTCAATATTCTATTAAAGAATGCCTTTTTAGTGTGGTTGCCCAACAGGGCAACCAGACTATTACTCTATACTCTTTCTTTACATCTTTATTTATAGATAAACTTTATTTCAAACCGCATCTCCTCCCACAGTTTATTTTTCCCAATTTAGTGCCATATATCAAAATGACCGGCTTCACCGGGAATCGTGTGCTTGTATTTTGTTAAGAGATTGGTTGCATAGTTTTATTGATATTGATTTATTAGTGCATTAAATTTCCCCATCCACTTTAATGGAAAAGTGACAAAACTCAAGTTCAAGTATTTTTTTCTCAGAAACCATAAGAGCTAGAGTTACCACATTTGGAGGAGAGGTTCATAATATTGTCTGAAATTATTGAAAAAATAATTACACCTGTCGGCCTCCTGGTGGCACTATAACAGCCCACTTTACGTTTTGGCCTATAACTCTTGAACCGTAGGTCGTAAAATCAAAATGTATTTTTCCCTAGATTCCTTGGGTCATTACGCAACTTTCCATATAGGCCACGCCCATTTGCGTCTAGATAGATTTTTTGATATTGATTTATTAGTGCATTAAATTTCCCCATCCACTTTAATGGGAATTGCAAATAATCCCATTCAAGTATTTCTTTCTCGGAAACCGTAAGGGCTACAGTTACAAGACTTGGAGGGGAGGTTCATAGTTTATTGCAAAATTATTTAAAAAAGGATCACACCATTCGGCCACATGGTGGCGCTATAACAGCCCATTTTACGTTTTGGCCTATAACTCTTGAACCGTAGGCCATTTGCGTCTGGATAGATTTTCCGCCATTTTGAATTTTCTTCAAAACACACTTTTTGCTCCTTTTCCTGCAATTTTTTCCCAAATCTCACAAAAATCGCTACACGTGATCTATGGACCCATGCAATAAACATCTCCAAGCGGAATTTTGATAGTCTGTACCGTTCGTCCGTAAATGGCTTCCAAAGTTAGCGGGAGGGGCCCGTTTGACAAAAAATGCCATAAATCACGAACGAAACGTCCGGTCATTCCCAAATTTGAATCACATGTCGAGGGTGGTATACTAAACCAATCCCCAAAAGCGTTCTACTTTGATCCATAGGGGGTGCCACAAATGCTCAAAATGTAACCGTTTGATGCAAAAAACGTATTTTGGGGGGATCAATCCTCTCAAAATGAAACGCAAGTGATCTCAGGAGTGACGTGACAATGTAATTGGCGCAGTCTCCGACGGTATTCCGACCGGCGTATTACTCGAGTCCCGACCGGCGTCGGCACACTTTGCAATTGCCAATTGCGACGCGTCTAGTTTATTCCTGAGGTAGATAACAAGCCAACTGTACTGCACAAACTAAGGCATATAGTTGTCTTTGTCTTTGTCTTTGACAAAAATCGAACAGAGGGTGAATTTGAAGCACACAGTTTACCATCTCCCACTTGCTTGTAATACCATGGGCCGTGATTGTGATATCATATAACTCTGGGTGGCCCTTGATGTCCAGCCGTCTGTTGTAATCGCTATGGATATCTAGATCTTCAAGGCTCTGAATAACCTTTTATTTTGTTTCCTTGTAAAGCGCTGGCATTACTTTATCACTAACGTGCAGACGTGACGGGATATGGTATTTTGGCTCCAGCGTGTTTACCATTAGTTTTGCCTAAACCCTTAATTTTCAACAATGGAGATCGGCCTCAAATCTTTGGCCATGAAAACAGCGATGCACCTCGTAAACTCTTTGGCTCTTGCTCTTTGTTTTGTCTGTTATCTTCTCGCCTTTTACGTTTTCTGTCTTAGGGAAGCCAAACTGTTTCCACGCCTTTTTTTTTATGTCAACTTCCTGTTGCTTTTATTATTTGAAGAACCAGTCCAGGTTTTTTTTCTAATAAAAATAGCTAAATCAATAGGAAGTTGACATTTTTTATTTAAAAATAAAACAGTACTGCGGGTTTGAAGATGTTCTATCTACAGTATACAGTCCGAATCAGTTTTGTTTGGGTTCGTTTTACGGGCTTAAAGGAGCTTCTCCAGAGCCTCTTCACTGTACAAAGTCAATGAGGAGCATATTTTAAATCAGGGTTTTTCAACCAGGGAACCAGGGACCACCACCCTGAATCAACCTGGGCACCACTGTTGTGTTAGGTGGGGATAATTTGGCAATGACATTGGAACTCTGTGACAGACTGCCTTATGGTTTATGCCTCCTGTACAGCTCATTTATGTTCCATTATATCCATTCTCTGCATCTCCCAGGCCACTTGTTCACAATGAAGGTGGATCATTTGAAGCTATTCATAATTTGATTGACAAATATTTGATTATACTGCATTAAAGCCACTTGGTTCCTCATTATCTCATTATGTTTTTTTAGTTGTAGAATGTGATGATGTTGAGACCAAAACTATCGCTGTGGAGAAACAGAAGATACTGCAGTCTGGTAAGAAATGCTACTAAAACAAATCACAAATTAATTATTCATTCTCTCTCTCTCTCTCTCTCTCTCTCTCTCTCTCTCTCTGTTTTTATTAATTGTATTTATCTATTATTACATATATATTTTTGCATACATTATTTTCAGGGGGTGCTGCAGCCCCCCCCCCCAGCACCCCTACTTCCCGCGGTACTGCTTTCAAATAGTATTTTATCGTTTTATATTACGATTAATACTAACACTATTCAAATAGTATTTTAGCTGAGCAGGATTTCCACCTTTGAAACAGCACAAACTTATCCTGGACGCATCCTACTCAACCAGCTGTGCACAGCTGTTGCTAGACAACCAACTACCAATTCCAGTGCAGTCCCTCTGGGATATGGGATAGATTGGCCTTGGGATATGGGCTATGGGACAGCTGACTATGTGTGGATAAGATTGGCTGGATAATCCATATTTTTTTAAACGATTTAAGGCCAGAGGTGGTTCTGTTTCCTGACATCATATAGCAGTGAGAGCTATACATACAGACAAAAAATTACCCTTTTACCTTATTTTTTTTGGGATGTCTGCCTGTGAAGGGCACACCCGTGCCCTGGTCTTAACCTTGGCCTGCCAGCTCGACGATTGCAGGCCCGCATCAATGACACCAAGGCATCGGCGGCCCAGCATGCTCATTTCATTAATGACTAGCACCTTCAGGCCCTCGAGCTTTGCCTGCATGTTGCCCAGGGCTTCGGGTTGCATCTGTGGCAGAGTGTTGGACAGAGGCACTGGAAGCCTCAAGAGCGAGTGCAATGTCACCCCTGCGATGTTAAAAGCAGCTGTGCCAGTGGGAGCAGCCAGTCTGAGTGCAGCTGTGGCGGCTTCTTCTCCATAGTTTTCGCGACAATGCTTTACAAAGCATTTGATAATGTAGGATTTGCCTGTGCCAGCGGTGCCTATTAAAATGCGCCTTGTGCGGCGCTCTGTTCCATGGCGCATGGCATCGTCCATGGCCTGGCACAGGGTGTTGAATGCCAATTGCTGTCGCTGGTTGAGCCTAGTTGTGTCTGCGTCGTCGTAATTGACAGGAGGCAGCTTGTACTGGGTTTTGTTTAGTTTAAGGAAATCATTGGCATCTTGCAGCGCCTGGTGGGAGGAACCTTTGTCCCGCAGCTCCTGCCAACATTGGCTTGGATCAAACTGGGGTCCGCTGTCCTGTTGTTGTGCGAATTCAGTACGAACCGCAACCATGTGCATCCATTCATCTTGAAACTGTTCTGCCAATTCGTCCTCGTCACTTGAGCTGTCGTAGTCCTCTTCTTCAGGTTCCGCATTTCTTCTTAAGCGGTTGAAATCTGATGCCACGCTGTGTGGTGCGGAAACGTTTTCCACCGCCTCTTCCAGGGCTCCTTGCCAGGAGCTATGATTGGCAATGAGCTCAGCCTCATTGCGGCAGGGTATGTTCACCATCATTTGGAGCCGGCACCATTCGTCAAACTTGTCGTCAAGGCTGCTTACACAGTATATTCGGGGAAAAATGCGTGCGATGACTTCCTTTCGACATGGCACGTACTTGCCCTTAGTGAAATTGCATCGCTCTGTGAATGTCCGGAAAGAGAGGTTTTCAAGTGGTTCTTTGTGGGGTCTTTCCACGTATATTTCCCACTGTGACTTCTTCACTTTGTTTTCCTCCACACTCCACTCCTTGCTTCCAGTGAGGCTGGCAATTGTGAAGGATCGTGAGCAGAGGTATCCAGGTAAGCCGAGCAGTTGGTGTGTGACTTCCTGGGCGGTGTAGTCTCTGTCGCCGACAGCTCCCACCAGCACCTTGTTGTAAGCGTCACGAGAGGTAGTGTTTTCCTCTTTTTGTAAGAGCTCAGCAACGTCCTTCAGTGTGTGAGACGGCGGCTCGGATTTGGTGCAGTACTTTGTCAGGTAGTTTACCATTGCGTAGCGGCTGAGGACGGCTGAGATCCATGTTTGCGCGCCAGCATTCGTAGGCCTGATTTTTGACTGGGTCAAGGGGTCATTTCTTTGAGGGACATATATGAAATCGCCAGGGGCCCGTCCCTTGTCCGTAAAGTAGAACTTGGCAGTCATGGGACACGGTGCACCCGCCTTGAATTATTTGCCTTTTTTTTGTTAGACAGGTTTGTGTCGAACAGTTTTTGTGTCGGTTCGTGAAATTTGCCAAGGCTAGGTTGTTCGGTGTCAAATTGTTTCCTGCAGGGGTGTGGAAGGTGTTTTGCCAATTGCAGTGGAGGATTTGCCATGTCAGGAAAACGGTCCAGGTTGGAGAGCATGGCCTCGAGGTGTTCTTGTGAATAGGAGACGGGGTTCCATGCACTAGCAAACGTGTCATAAAAGTCCAGTAGGCGCTGCTGGTCTTCCTTGCGGGTGGTTTCGCTGACAACAGCCTTCACGTCATCGAATAGGCATTGGCCCGGCTCCAGCCAGATGACCCCATGGGAGTGTATGGAACCGCGTCCTTGCCATTCAAAAATGATCCAATGCTCGTCAACTTTGAATCCTTTCTTGCTGATGGTGGCCATGAAAATGTTCAGGCGTTCGAGGAACCACTCATTGACTAATGCCGGGTTCTCATTTACCCAGCGATTTCGGCCAGCATCGTCAATGGGGTGGTCCGGGGGCTTACCCTCTGACTCAAGTAGTTTCTGCTGTAGGAGGTCCCACTGGATGTCTGCTGAACTCCAAGTCAAAAAGAAATGCGGGAGGCCCTTTGCATCTATCATATCCAGTAGTTAAGAGCGTCGCACACGTTTCCAAGAGGGTGTGCCACGCAAGTGTGAGGCAAAGTGGTGCAACCTCTGACAGGCTGCTTTGTCACCATTGTTTAGAAGGTCGATGAGCTACTGGAGCATCATGTCAGCTTGGCCATCCGCATGGTTGACAAAGACTGTACCGGTCAAGTGTGCACGACGTCTCTGCAGCATGTTAAAGACATGGTAGCGCCATCATGCATGCTTGGCGAATCGACCATCCTTCCAGCGCATTAAAAATGCTGCCCAATTGGCCAGGGACACGTCGTGGACTACGTAGAATTTCCAACAGCTCGTGGGAACCCCGTCTTTGGGTAGTTTTTGGATAACATCTGCCCGGATCGTAATGTCGGCATACTAACGATTGTTTGCCTTCAACCATGTCAAGGCGGAGAGGATACGTTGGCCACGAACTATAAAGTCCTTGTGCGTGTTGTTGCTACCCTCCTTCCGCACGATGAGTATGTTGGCATCACGTGGACTCCGAGGAAGGTCGCTCACAAAGGTTTGAATGTCCTGTTGAGGCGATGACGTGGTTTCGGTATCCGATCTGACCATCAGCACGTAGGCGACAAACATACATGCACGGCAAGAAGCGCGCGATGAGCATTTCTTCCAAGAAGGTGAGGTGGGAGAGCTCAGGGGGGGCGGTGGCGTCTGGCTGCATGCCGTTGTCGGTGCTCCATTTTCTTGGCTGCTGCTTATCAGAGTGGCAGGTGGTGCAAAGGTGTTGGTGGTTGAGTGTGAGGCCCAGGCGTTTGCGGTGACAGCAGGCACACTCGTGAAATCTGAGTTGGCGTTCAGCTTCTATGACCTCCTGCTGAGGTGTCGGCAGAGGTGGTTTAGGGCTCTTGAGTGCCGCATCGTGTCAGCATTGTTTTGCCGCAGCTGGGCCCGACTGGCGTCACCCAGTTGTTGGCGGCGGTGCTGGTTGCGTTCAGCATTTTGTTGGCGCAGCTGGGCCAGGCTTTCGTCATCCAGTTGTTGGCGGGGGTGTTGGTTGCGTTCAGCATTTTGTTGCCGCAGCTGGGCCTGACTGGCGTCACCCAGTTGTTGGCGGCGGTGCTGGTTGCGTTCAGCATCTTGTTGGCGCAGCTGGGCCCGACTGGCGCCATCCAGTTGTTGGCGGCGGTGCTAGGTGCATTCAGCATCTTGTTGACGCAGCTGGGCCCGACTGGCGTCATCCAGTTGTTGGCGGCGGTGCTGGGTGCGTTCAGCATCTTGTTGGCGCAGCTGGGCCCGACTGGCGTCATCCAGTTGTTGGCGGCGGTGCTGGTGGCGTTCAGCATCTTGTTGGCGCAGCTGGGCCCGACTGGCGTCATCCAGTTGTTGGCGGCGGTGCTGGTTGCGTTCAGCATCTTGTTGGCGCAGCTGGGCCCGACTGGCGTCATCCAGTTGTTGGCGGTGCTGGTTGCGTTCAGCATGTTGGCGCAGCTGGGCCAGGCTTTTTAAGTCGTTTTTTGTTTTGCGTAGACGCTGCATCCGTTCCCTGTTGAAACGGCGGTGACGCTCTTGTTTACTCTCCTCTGGGCTATCAGCACCTGCATTAGGCATTGGGCTGTTTGATGGTCGTCTGCTGGTGGAGGGCTGGGACTGTGACATGGTGTCTATGTATCAGGTCAGTAGCTGAAGTATTGTCCGGGCTAGAGCTCATAGAAGATGTTCAACTCTAATCTGAAACTCTATTGTTTTTAGCTGAGTTGAGGAAAACTCAGTGATACATAGAGATGCATTTAAATGGAGTTTGATTTGTATTTGTCAAAAATGAGGATTAAAACCCACCATTGTAGTAGTTATTGAGGCAAAAATAGGAATTCTTATGTATTTGACTGTATCTCGTTTAGTGTTCCTTAAAATTGCAAATGATGAACCTGACTCCACCTATTAGAGCATTGCTAGCTAGCTACATGGAGATACATAGAAATGTATGTTTTTTTTTTTGTTGGGCAAACTGTCCTCAAACTAAGGCGTTTTCAACTTGCCATCCGGCCTGAAATTTGCACAAATGACATGGAATTCTTAGATATCCCAATAGATGAACTCGTGTAGATGCTCGTACATATGTTATTTTTTACTTTAGCTGCTATATGTCAGAGGAGTGTAATTAGTCACCCAGGGGCAGGCGGATTTCAGGCCTGTTTTGTTTTTTGGGGCAAACTGTCCTCAAACTAAGGCGTTTTCAACTTGCCCTCCGGCCTGAAATATCCACAAATTACATGGAATTCTTAGATATCCCATTAGATGAACTCGTGTAGATGCTTGTAGATGTGTTTATTTTGACTGTAGCTGCTATATTTATCTCAAAGGAGTGTAATTAGTCACCCAGGGGCAGGGGGATTTCAGGCATGTTTTTTTTTTGTTGGGGCAAACTGTCCTCAAACTAAAGCGTTTTCAACTTGCCATCCGGCCTAAAATATGCCCAAATGACATGGAATTCTTAGATATCCCAATAGATGAACTCGAGTAGATGCTTGTATATGTGTTATTTTGTAATTAGTCACCCAGGGGCACAGGCGAATTTCAGCCACACTGTAGTGCATGCAGCCAATGAGAGCGTGAGTCACATGGGTGCGCGGCTGCACACATACTGCACACACACACAGACAGACAGACAGAGACACACACACACACACAACCCGAGCACGGTTTCATAACCTCCACTTGCGCGGAGGCGCGCCTATTTCCGCTGCGTTCGCAATAACACACTGTAGCTTCAAACGGGAGCGTACTCAAGTTCCCTCAGCCCTATGTTCCCTCAGCCCTATGTTCCCTCAGCCCTATGTTCACTCAGCCCTATGTTCCCTCAGCCCTATGTTCCCTCAGCCCTATGTTCCCTCCTATGTTCCCTCAGCCCTATGTTCCCTCAGCCCTATGTTCCCTCAGATTGGTAAAATGGGGTATGTTTTGTCTGTCATGAGAATTTTTTTAGCAAGATACCTAAAAAAGTGATAGACATATTTTTAACATGGGTCATGGAACTGTTTAGAATCCTACAAAAGGAGTGTGTCAATAGACATGGCATGTCACAAAAGGTTAAATTTCTCAAAAATGCATGGACAGGTTTATACATAAAGGTGCTCTAAGTTATATTGTTTTGCTAAAACAAAATGTTGTTTGTTAAAGGTTAAAACACTATTTTCTGACAGTAATTGCTAAAGAGTGTTTGTTCAGTAACAGGGGTCTCCCCGTCTCTCCAGCTCTTTAATAAACAGAAAATACATTTTCAGGTGGCCTACCAATTTCACCCTACCAGGAGAGAGAACCCATTTATCAGCTTCAATTTTATAATGTTCCGATTCCAATTAGTTTTCTGCTCAAAGTTTATCCTGACCTGTACGTATCCTGTAAGAGTTCTCTTTCATGATTGGATGACATTGGTTATCTCGACATGAAAATATATATTCTGTTTGCTAACGTTTGCTAGAGACGGGGAGACACTGAAAGCTCTAGCAGAGGGTACGCTTATTGGTGTGAGGGATGGTGAGGAGACCCAAGTCAGAAGACCTCAGGTTCCGCGCTGGGGCGTAATCCTGGAGGAGGTCTGACAGGTACCGTGGGGCATGGAGAGCTTTATATGTGAGGCGGAGCAGTTTGTACTGTAAGTGGGATGCAGAACTTAACCTAAATATCACACCTGATTCGGATGCTATCAATGCATAGAATGGGAGATTATCACATTCTATCAGACCATTGAATGGGCGAAGTAGGCGACCTACTGTCTACCCCGCGATTTATCAGACCATTCATTGGGCGTAATCAGGAGCTACTGACCTACCGACGGAGATGACTTAAATACTTCAGTTTCGGTTTTGGTTTTGGTTGTTTCGGTTTCGGACCATGACGGAGGCGCGCAGTCTCAGGCGAGCTGGACGCTCGCCTGTGCCTACTCAGCGCCGTTCGAGTTATGTACCGATATGGACAGAATCGTAAATATTGTTGTGGGGACTGCTCCGCCTCCGTCGGTAGGTCAGTAGCTCCTGATTACGCCCAATGAATGGTCCGACAAATCGCGGGGTAGACAGTAGCTCGCCTACTTCGCCCATTCAATGGTCTGATAAAACGTGATAATCTCCCATTCAATGCATTGATAGCATTCGAAGCCGGTGATATCACCACTTTAGAAAAGTGTGTCATATGCTGAGGAAGAAATAATTAAATTGTCACCAAAAAGCTGAATAACTTCCAAACAAATTTTCACACAACTCCACAAAACAACTTTCCACTCTGATTAACCAAAAGTCCTTATAAGATGTTTTTTAACCTTATGTGTTGATAAGGCTATACATGTCTTAATAATAGCATTGTAAGCATATATATTGTTGGATTATTAGACACTTTTGGAGTGATTTTAATGTCTACTCTGGCTTTCGTGTACACCCCAGGTGCCAGTTTTTTAAGATGTTTTTTAACCTTATGTGTTAATAAGGCTATACATGTCTTAATAATAGCATTGTAAGCATATATATTGTTGCATTATTAGACACTTTTGGAGTGATTTTAATGTCTACTCTGGCTTTCGTGTACACCCCCTGTGCCAGTTTTTTAAGATGTTTTTTAACCTTATGTGTTAATAAGGCTATATGTCTTAATAATAGCATTGTAAGCATATATATTGTTGGATTATTAGACACTTTTGGAGTGATTTTAATGTCTACTCTGGCTTTCGTGTACACCCCAGGTGCCAGTTTTTTAAGATGTTTTTTAACCTTATGTGTTAATAAGGCTATACATGTCTTAATAATAGCATTGTAAGCATATATATTGTTGGATTATTAGACACTTTTGGAGTGATTTTAATGTCTACTCTGGCTTTCGTGTACACCCCAGGTGCCAGTTTTTATGTTGCTTTATTCAGTATTTAGATATTTGATATTCATTTTATCAGACACGCCCCTTTCCTATACAAATCCATTGTAACTTCGGACACTGACCAATCCTGCACCGTGATTGGCCAATAGTCTACAACGCAGTCTACAACGCTAACCCTTCCACAGTCAATGCAAATCTATACTTTTGCAAAGTCAGCCAATCACATTACAGCTAGTGTCATCACCACTAGCTGTAATGTGATTGGCTGACTTTGCAAATTCAGGACTGTGATTGGCTAGCGAAACACATGACACATGTGCAGCCCTATGAATAGCAGTATGGACTTAAAAAAAAGTGAGTCATGTTGTGATGACCACACACCGCCCACTTCACACTGGGTGTGATTTTTTAAATGTTATGTAAATTATAGATAAAAATACATTTAAAAAGTAATTGAAAAAACAGGGCTCCTCACGCATTAGCAGGACAATATCATGTTTTAATTGAGTCTAACATGGTTAAAACAGAGTTACAATTGGTTTATATTATGATAAAATGAATATCAAATATCTATATTGAATCAAGCAACTTAAATATAAGTCTCTTAAAGTTGTTTATAATAGCCTTACAAACACATTCAGTCTCTTTAACTTACCTAACTTACCTATCATGTCAGTGTTCAACCTTTATTATGCTGTGTTGTTACTTTATAATATAGTTTATTAAGCATTTATTAACGGTTAACTATGCACTTATTAACAGTTTAACTACGGGTTTTGCATCTACCAGGTCTTAAGCGGGAACAATGCCTTCTTAAGGTTTATAAATCCTTAATAGGCTCTGTGCATAACTGCGGTCCCAGGTTTCTGGAAGATGGCATACCTATTTCCTGTTCCGGTTCATTTTCCCATAGCTTCATTTGATTGGCTGATTTCATATTTGATTGATAGCAGTCGAGCAAATCATATGAAGCTATGGGGACAGGGACAGGAAATGGATATGACACTTCCAGAAAACCTTTTTTTCCATCTACTTGGTCTAAAGTGGGAACAACGTCTTATTAAGGTTAACCAATCCTTTATTAAAATATACATTTGCTGCCGTTGCAGAATTGCATATACATAGCATCACAATAATCTAAAACTTGTTTGAACATTCATGCAGTCATGTAATTATGAGAAAAGGCTATCCTTTTATGTATAAGGAAACCTGGCCTTGGATCAATACTGTCATACATTTATTTGATTGATTATGACAATTGAGTATCTATGACCGCCTTCCTTGGACACTTCCCCAAATAGTGTTTGGAGTTCCGTGTTTAAGGCCTGTACATCTCCATAAATAATATAAAGTGCTTACCCGGTAAGCACTTTATATTATTATTATATTACCCCTACAGTAACATGTTCATGTACAATTCACCAGTGAACTAGAAAGGAGAACTAAAGTCTATTGACTTTGCTTTATTGGCTGTTAGATTAGGTAAATCAAAATCTGAGTTCCCAGAAGTTTTCGCCAGCTCTGGCGAGGAACTTCTGGGCCAGAACCCTGGTATTTGTGGGCGGGATGTAACTAACGCTCAGAATCTGAGCGGACACGCCTCTTACCGGTCTGGGGCTGTGCAACTCGTCTAAAAAGTCAGACGAGAGGCAAACAGCAGTACACAACAATGGCGGCCGCAATTTCTCAAGGGGAAATTGCTTCCCGTCGATCCTATTTAGATGCAACACCCACTACATGTGGATCCCGCCCCCTTTTCTTCATTGGCTGTTGATTTGAATCACAACGCAGTGGCCGCGCCCCTGCTGTCCAAGCTCCGACGCCCAGACTCCCAGACTAGGTAAATCATATCAACACTATTTAATAAATGACTATATATAAAGTCACTCATACACAGAAAGTTTATATATAATTGTCCCCTCCATATTTTTTGTCTCTTTTATAAATAATAACCGATAATGAATTGGTAAAAAAGCTCTGTGTCTGTGCAGCACAGTCTATTCACAGTGTCTATTGAAATGAACGAACACAGCCATAAAAGGAAACGATAAGGAGGCCATAAAGGTATCCTTTAGCCTTAGATACACATAAACTTTCTGTGTAGGAGTGATTGTAATGTCTAGTCATTTAAGTGCTGATATGATTTACCTAATCTAACAGCCAATAAAGCAAAGTTAATAGACGTTAGTTCTCCTTTCTAGTTCACTGGTGAATTGTACATGAACATCTTTTCTGTTACGGTAGGGGTTGAAGGTATACAGTTAGTTAAAATCTCAATAACATTGCTCTGTTTTAGCATTGCCTGGGTTTAGTGTTAACCACTTTCAATGTGGTGTCCCTATTTTGGTCATGTCATTATAGGTATAACATTTTCAAAAATACAACAAGTTTTAATTTAAAAAGCAGTGCTTAATTGAATTGTATGAGCCTATTTTGTACCTTGCTACAATCTTGCAATTATTTGGCAATCACTATACATGGTCATACATGTAACATACAGTACAGTTGGATTTTAAAACTATTTTGTTACATAATAAGAATCTACATGTACTGTAGCTATTTATACTTGTAAAATATGGTCTGAAGAATTAATAGAGAATTCTGGAAAGTTGAGTCTGGAAAAGTATGGAATTTTGAAATGGAAAATGTGTAGAAACACAGATTATAAGTGTCACTGACGGCAGGGATTTCTGACTAATAACATTAATAGTTGATGGGAATGGGACACTTTTTAAACATTTTAATATTTGGGCTTGCTGTAAGGTATTAAAGGACAACTTTGTTTTTTTACAACAAGTTTATTTTATTAGTTTGTAATGATAATAATTAAAAGATGAGTCTTAAAAAAAATCATGTTTAGCTTTGTATCGTTACAGTGATTTTAGTGATATTTAACTGGGGGGGCGGGGGCATTCTGTCCATTGGTAAATAGTCATGAACGCGGCCTCCGATTTCCGTGAAACTTGTAGCACATCCCTACTAGGCCGAGGAAGAAATACCACCCTACATTTTTCAAATCAGCCTCATGGTGGCGCTGTAACAGGCAGAGACTATTTACCAATGGAATGCCCCCGCCCCCCAGTTAAAAATCACTGAAATCACTATAACGATAGAAAGCAATGCATGATTTTTTTTAACACTCAGCTTTTAATTTATATAGTTACAAACTAATAAAATAACCCTTGTTGTAAAAAAACAAAGTTGTACTTTACTTGTGAAAAGTCTCAAGTCAAGAGGGCTCAAGTCAAGTCACAAGTCATTGGCGTTCAAGTCCCAAATCAAGTCCAAGTCTATTTTTGTCCCCACCTCACTGTCTGTCAGTCCTTGTATGACCATGTAAGGAGATTCCTGATGTCATCAGTATATGCCCATATATGGGCATGCCCCCTTTTGTGCCCATATGGAGCAGACTTGTGGTTTGTTTGGTTATAATGTCATAGTGACGTGGCTGTGGTTTGTTTATGTTGTCATAGTGACGTGGTTTGTTTATGGCTGAGTCAGAATGACGTCAGAGCTCCGTCCGCTGGCCCTCCCTCCCATTAGCCAATTTTTATATAGGATATTAATACATTGTTATCACATGCCGCAACTTATATTAGCGAAGCGGCACAATCGTGATGTAAAGACGGGTCTGGTTAGCCAAAAAGGGATGTCGGTGCCCACATAACAAACACATTGGCGCAAAGTTTGAGGTCGTTCGGTTGGACGGTGCCCGAGGTATGCCCGGGACACACAGACAGACTGACTTTTGGGGTGACACCCCGAGTAGAACTAGGGCAGCCCCCCCTCCTTCAGGGGATCAAACAGGTGACACCAACAGCACATTATGGCAGGGCCATCTGTGATGCTGAGGGAAGATACAGTAGTGCTGAGGGAACATAGGGTTGAGGGAACATAGGGCTGAGGGAACACAGGGTTGAGGGAAAATAAGCCTGAGGGAACATAGGGTCTAAATTGATATGGGGGAACATAGGGCTGAGGGAATATAGGGCTGAGGGAACATGGGGCCTAATTCGGATGATTTTTTTTTGTTAGGGATTGAGGGAACATAGGGTTGAGGGAACATAGGGCTGAGGGAACATAGGCATGACCCCGCTTCAAACGTGTGTGCGCGTGCGAGTGTGTGTGTGTGTGTGTGTGTGTGTGTGTGTGTGTGAGAGAGAGAGAGAGAGAGAGAGAGAGAGAGAGAGAGAGAGAGAGAGAGAGAGAGAGAGAGAGAGAGAGAGAGAGTGAGAGAGAGAGAGAGAGAGAGAGAATTAATCATTAATTTGTGATTTGTTTTAGTAGCATTTCTTACCAGACTGCAGTATCTTCTGTTTCTCCACAGCGATAGTTTTGGTCTCAACATCATGCACATTCCACAACTAAAAAAACATAATGAGATAATGAGGAACCAAGTGGCTTTAATGCAGTATTATCAAATATTTGTCAATCAAATTATGAATAGCTTCAAATGATCCACCTTCATTGTGAACAAGTGGCCTGGGAGATGCAGAGAATGGATATAATGGAACATAAATGAGCTGTACAGGAGGCATAAACCATAAGGCAGTCTGTCACAGAGTTCCAATGCCATTGCTAAATTACCAATTTCATAAATTAGCCTTTGATTCTGTTCTGTCCAGTCCTCTAATGCCTTAGAAGATAAGAAAATACCTTTATTGAAAAGGTATTCTAAATTGAGTTGCCAAAAGCATGGCTACCAGCACACAAGACATTCTAAATGGCCATTCATACTGAGCACTATAACGATAGCTACTGTATAACTATATCAATATCATTCACCATTGTATTCTTGTATAACAGTGAAGCAGTGAACAGTGATTTTTTTTTTAACCATATATTTATAGTAGTGCTCAGTGTGAATTTAGTTAAGTCTACTGTGATTCCCCTTGGGGTAGATTAATCTGTCATTTCCCCTCCAGCTCATATGCAGGTGGTCACTTGTGGTCCGTGAAGGTATTGCATGTGGTCCCTGACCATGCATTTAGTAATGTAGGAAAGTGACTTTTTTTTCTTGTTCCATGGAACAGTGCATTAATGACCTGGTGACGTTGATGGACATTGTCATTATTTAATTTCAAGCTTTTTTTCCTCCCACACCACGCCCATTAATTCCAATATTTTCTTACCTTTGGTGGACTTATGAAATATGATTTAAACATATTTTAATACATTTAACAAAGTTATTTTATTTATGTATTTACATTTTAAAACATTTTCCCATTGACAACCTGCAGGCCTAATTATGCCCTGCACCACTAGTAGTCCGTGGACCATTGGTTGAGAAACAGTGATATGTATAGACAACACATGCATAGCAACAAGTGCTACAAAAAGCACTAATCTTGTCTCATATCCCCACCTAACACAACAGTGGTGCCCAGGTTGATTCAGGGTGGTGGTCCCTTGTTCCCTGGTTGAAAACCCCTGATTTAAAATATGCTACTCATTGACTTTGTACTGTGAAGAGGCTCTGGAGAAGCTCTTTTAAGCCCGTAAAACGAACCCAAACAAAGCTGATTCTGACTGTATAGATAGAACATCTTCAAACCCAGTACTGTTTTATTTTAAAATAAAAATGTCAACTTCCTATTGATTTAGCTATTATTATACTACATTATTATTAGAAAAAAAAAACTGGACTGGTTCTTTATATAATAAAAGCAACAGGAAGTTGACATAAAAAAAAGGCGTGGAAACATTTTGGCTTCCCTAAGACAGAAAACGAAAAAGGCGAGAAGATAACAGACAAAACAAAGAGCAAGAGCCAAAGAGTTTACGAGGTGCATCGCTGTTTTCATGGCCAAAGATATGAGGCCGTTCTCCATTGTTGAAAATGAAGGGTTTAGGCAAAACGAATTAGTGGAGTCACAAATGGAGGTTCCGTGACCATCCTTTGGCAAGGATGGTTTGACGATTGATTTGACCTCTATGGACCCTTTAAAAAAGATTTAGCCCCCAGGTCCCTCCCAAAAATCCCGGCATTTTTTGTTAGACAGCCAAATTCAAAATGGCGCCCGGCGCCGTCTCTAAAAATTAACTTTTGATCTGGATGACCTAGAATCCTGTATGAAGGCACTTTTCCATACAAGTCAACCATGAGGATTCCAAATCTGACACAATTTTAATTGTAAGACCTCGTTTTGACTCCGAAATTCAAGATGGCCGACATCCAGTAGAGTAAAAACTTATACCCAGGGGGCAAAGGGGGGTATGCTGCATTTGCCCTGCCATAAAAGGTTGGCCACCAGAAATAATATCTATGACCCAGTAGGATCACAACCTATATGGACAACAAGGTCACCTTGCTGCTGGAAATCCAATATGGCCGCCTCAATATTATCAGAAAATAGCTTTGGCAATAACTTTTGAACCAGATGGGCTAGAAATAAAAACTTGGTGTCTATTTCATGGTTTCAGAGCATGAGAAACTCAATGGAATACTTATCTTTATGATTGGGTGTGTCTGGACCTTTCATTTTTTCATATTTCCAAGATGGACGCCACGCGAAAATGAGTTTTACTATGACTTTTACAGTGACAGCTGGCTGTTATGGCAAAAAGTCTGCTTTTTAAGCAATATGAACACATTTGGTCAGTTTGAGCTTTAATTTATATGTTGTCAATATGGCTGCAGTCATAAATAATGTATGGTATTACATTTTCCCTCAGATTTATTGATTTATAGATCTATAGTTGTGGGGATGATTGCAGAGAAAAATCGGAGAAAAAGCCCACAATGTATCTTATGTATCATTTTAATAAACTAAATACAATATAAACAGACACATGCACACTCCAAGACTTGCCAAAAACTTCAACTTTAGGGCTATACAAATTAACATAGTGGTATGCATTCAAGTAACATAACAAAAGATAGAGTACTTAGTGACAAATAGAGTAAAGGCGGAGTTGAGGTTGCCTACAAAAGGTTCATTTTGACCTCTATGGTGCTGTCTTGCCTGCTTCTAAAGCCAATGATACTATGGTACAATGCTATTCACTGTCACTGTTGTCATGTGTTGCACTGATCTTGCTGCATCATGTCTCTAGTCCCTGGCAACGGCATCCTAAGTAGCATGGAATTGCTTTCTTTGCACGGGAACAGTTTTTCTGGCAGCCTTTGATACAGCTGCATGATATTGCCTTGTTCATTGACACAGGTCAGGCTGGCTCGGTAGATGCAAGGGGGACTGCATTGCTAGCACTGAGAGACCATCCATACTCTGTGAAAGAAGGAATATCCGGCTTGGCGATATGTGCACATTTATCTATTATGGTTGCTAGAACAGCTCTTCTCAGGTGCAGGTCAAAGGCATTCTCTGTCGGGGGCAGCAGCTTTAAGAGGGTTGATCTATTATTGAGGAACTTGTACACTCTAAGCTTACTCAGGTCAAAATCCTCCTGGTGGTCCGCTTTGGATGTATATACAGCAATTGTGAGGTCTCGTGCCTTATTGATGGACGTCATCTGAGAGGGAATCATAAGAGTTTTCACCAAACTCCTCAAGTGCAGAGATCCAGACGCATGATGGCCTTGAACCATGCCTTCTTCCCAGTGAAGAAGGGATAGCTGGTGGTACAGTATCTCTGCCACTTAAACTATGGATAAAGGGCAGGGCACGACACTGTGCGAGCCCCAGTGCTGATACCATTTGATGGATAGGAAGGTATGAATTTTGCTCTGTTCTCACCCACAGCTCTGGAAGGCATCTGAGATGGGTTGCTGCATAGTAAAGGCACATGATGATGATGTCTGTGTCATTGGCATGGATAACAACTCTGTCAACTTTGTCATTCTGGACACTGTACAGGGTGTGGAGTATTATTCTTGTATCAGCCTCCTGTTGTGTGGATTCTAGTGCAGGGACATCTTCAATAGACCCCTCCTTGATCACCACACTCCTTGTCTCTTCTTTAAACCCCCCACCCAGGTAAAGATGTGTTGGACCAAGGGCTGACTTAAGTTTCTCATTTTCACACCATTCGTCACAGAGGAAACTCAATAGGTTTGCCTTGTTAGCTGACACAGCAAAAAACTCCTGAGGATCTGGAGCTGTGTAATGCATACTAACTTCATATTCTTTGGTAGGTTTTGGTCAAGCATATCTGTGTTCTTGCTCAGCTGTCTTAAGACTAGGTCCACTGTACCGGTCAAAACAGAAGTGAATGATCTCTGTGCCAGCAGGCACATCATTCAACAGCAGACGTTGGTATCGTTCAGCGATTGTTCCAAATGCTTCACCTTTCAGGAACGACCAATGGCGCATGGCATACATGGCATCAATAACTACTGCTGTTTTTATGTCTTCTGTAGGCAGGTCAGGGATGCATGCAACTTTGGTCTCCTCTTTCAGGACCTTAACAAGGCTTGCCTTGGTACCTGTTCTCATCCTGCCATCTTCCTGGAAGAGGGAAGGGGGGAAGTCACTGCACTCGTGGTTGCCTATAAAGTCAACAAGGTTGAGTTCTCCACCACTGGCTATGATTTGGGTCATGCGCAGGAGGGCAGTGATTTCATTGCTCTTGCCAGGTGCTGAGGTTTTCCCCTTAGATTTTTTAGATTTTGTGTTTTGAGTGTAGAAAGTGTTAAGCTTCATTATGCTTGTCTTCTTCTGTTCACTGGACAGTAGACTGAGAGAACGAGAGCAATCCATGGTCTCGAAGGGCGGATCCAAACCCAGGCGCCCGGAGCAGGCGCGTCCTCCGATTGCTTCACCAATCTATGTCCCCACTGCTGCCTTGACTACCATCTCTGCATCCCGGATTACACGACTCTGACCAGACTCATGGTGTGGGTCTGCCATATTGACAACATATAAATTAAAGCTCAAACTGACCAAATGTGTTCATATTACTTAAAAAGCAGACTTTTTGCCATAACAGTCAGCTGTCACTGTAAAAGTCATAGTAAAACTCATTTTCGCGTGGCGTCCATCTTGGAAATATGCAAATGAAAGGTCCAGACACACCCAATCATAAAGATAAGTATTCCATTGAGTTTCTCATGCTCTGAAACCATGAAATAGACACCAAGTTTTTATTTCTAGCCCATCTGGTTCAAAGGTTATTGCCAAAGCTATTTTCTGATAATATTGAGGCGGCCATATTGGATTTCCAGCAGCAAGGTGACCTTGTTGTCCATATAGGTTGTGATCCTACTGGGTCATAGATATTATTTCTGGTGGCCAACCTTTTATGGCAGGGCAAATGCAGCATACCCCCCTTTGCCCCCTGGGTATAAGTTTTTACTCTACTGGATGTCGGCCATCTTGAATTTCGGAGTCAAAACGAGGTCTTACAATTAAAATTGTGTCAGATTTGGAATCCTCATGGTTGACTTGTATGGAAAAGTGCCTTCATACATGATTCTAGGTCATCCAGATCAAAAGTAAATTTTTAGAGATGGCGCCGGGCGCCATTTTGAATTTGGCTGTCTAGCAAAAAATGCCGGGATTTTTGGGAGGGACCTGGGGGCTAAATCTTTTTAAAAGGGTCCATAGAGGTCAAATCAATCGTCAAACCATCCTTGCCAAAGGATGGTCACGGAACCTCCATTTGTGACTCCACTATGGTAAACACGCTGGAGCCAAAATACCATATCCTGTCACGTCTGCACGTTAGTGATAAAGTAATGCCAGCGCTTTACAAGGAAACTAAATAAAAGGTTATTACCGGCTGGACATCGAGGGCCACCCAGAGTTATATCACAATCACGGCCCATGGCATTACAAGCAAGTGGGAGATGGTAAACTGTGTGCTTCAAATTCACCCTCTGTTCGAATCGCACACTGGAATCAACATAGGTGACGTTCTGAAAACAGCTGTGACTGAATGGAATCTTAAAAGGCCTAATTTCAAATTTTTAAGTTATTCTTTATTTTATCAGGAATTTGTTTTAAATTTGTATTTAATTTTTGTTAAGACAAAGACAACTATATGCCTTAGTTTGTGCATGGCTTACAGTAGTTGGCTTGTTATCTACCTCAGGAATAAAAAGGCATTCTTTGATAGAGTATTGAAAAGAGGGTAAGAGTATTGTTAAAAGAAACCTGGATTTGAGATTTGTGTAGGAAAAATTATTTAAAAAAAGTTTCCACTCGTTTGCTACAGTATAAAGAGAATAAGAGAAAACAAACATACCGGTCTGGGTTTGTTTAAGATAAAAAAAAAAAATCGGTCATTTGTCTGGAAAATAATTTTGTGTTTAAAAAATCGTGAGAAATCGTATCCTGAACCTCAAATCATGATTCGAATCGTATCGTGAGTTGGTTGACTCGTTACATGCCTACTTGCGACCGCTAAAAATTGGTCCACGACCCAAAGATGGCTATCGACCCACTGTTTGGGAAACAGTGGCAAAGGGTATTTTTTCTATATATTTTTTTTAATTTCCCCAATTTTCTTTTTTTAAATAACTGAAAAAAAGTTATTGAAAAAACATGGTCTCCTCACGCATTAGAAAGACAATAGGACAGTTTGAAGTTACAATGGGTTTTTCAATTCAATTCAATCTTTATTTCAGACCCAGGAGGATCCATATCACAAGAAAAACAACACCACACAATAAAAACAGAAAATAAAATAAAATAAATAAAAATAATGCAAACAGCTCACATTGTTCAGTTTCTGACATACAGACATGTGCGCCAATGGTTCCACAATCTAGAGGTGAACCTGACAGAGCTTCGTGTGGGGTCTGTTATGACAGCGATTATGTCATTTACTGACTCCGATGCTCTACACATAAACCTATACATAAGGTTGCGTAGCACAGCAGCACAGGTGGGTACCCCAACACTAACAAACATCTGGCTTGCACTGGAGCTTCTTGGAGCTCTCAGCAGCAGCCTCATGCAGTCATTATAGGCCACTGTAAGGCGCCTGAAGCTGCCTTGCCTGAAGCGACTCCAAAGGTGGGCAGTATACAGTGGTGTACAGAAGGATCTAAACAGTGAGATCTTCACAGGTACTGAGCACATGCTAAATTTGCGGCACAGCATGTTTGCTTGGGCATACAGCTTACGCCGCTGCCTATAGATGTCTTTGTCATCTGTTAGGTCATTGGAGATAATATGTCCCAAATAAGTAATCTCACTGCACACACTAAGGGCAGTGCCAGCCAGGTAGAAGTCAGGAAAGGTAGATAGTCTGTCTTCCCTACTTCGGACAATCATGACCTTACTCTTTTTAGCGTTGTATTTTATATTAAAATCAAAGCCATACTATGAGCATATCCTCAGTAGCTGTTGTAGCCCAGCACTATATGGACTAAAGATGACCAAATCATCTGCATACATCAGGTGATTAATTAACGAGTCACCAACTCTACACCCTGTCCCACATGCATTTAACATCAATGATAAATCATTCATATAAACATTAAAAAGGAATGGAGAAATTATTCCTCCTTGACGGACACCATTGGTCACATGAAAAGGAGCAGATATTGACTTCCCCCATTTTACCCTCATTGTCTGGTGAGCATACCAGAACACCAAGATTCTGACTAGGAAACTAGGGACCCCTCTCTGTGTCAGTTTTAAGAATAACTTTTCATGATTAATGCGGTCGAAGGCCCTAGAGGCATCAATAAAAGAAACAAACATAGTAGAATTCTGCCTACTATATTTATCTAAAAGCTCTTTGAGTGCAAAAATACACAAATCAGTGCCGTGTTTTCGTTTGAATCCAAATTGGTTATCCGCTGACAGGATCAACCTCTCAAGTCTACTCAGTAGAATTGTCTCTAGCACTTTGGATAAAACGCTGGCCAATGCTATTGGCCTATAGTTATCAGAGCTGTTTAGTTTACCCACTTTGTCTTTAATGACCGGCACTAATACGACAGAGAGCATGGAAACAGGTAAAAACCCATGAACAAAAAAAACTGTAAAACACATAGCAACCAAAGGGCACAGTTTCTTACTGGCTAGTTTTAGATGTTCAGCTGTTATCTCATCCAGACCAAAGGCCTTATTATCTCCTAGCTTCAAAACTGCTTCATGAATTTCGGCAGGAGTAACAATCACCTCATCATTAAAATCTACATTTTCCACTACAACAAGATTACTTTTTACACAGTTGAACAGCTCAGAATATTGTTTCTGCCATAGCTGTGAAATTTCATCAGACCCACTCACTCCATCTATATTTGATGGAAGAGATGTTTTACAATTATTTATCATTTTAATTTCCTTCCAGAAATCATTGACATTATGCTTTTGTAGCTTCTTTGCCAGTGAATCTGACCTCATTATGTTCTCATTTCTTTTAATAAACCTAAGGGCATATTTAAAATTAGCATTAGTGTCTTTTTTATGCTCAAACAGAGGGCCATGTCTGCTTTTGTTTGTATAGGAAGGGGTGTATAATGGGGCGGCACCTGGGCTGGCCAGTCAGATTCCAGGGGAAGGACACAGTGTCATATAGCAGTGAGTGAAGGTATCTGTGGAGCTTCAGCAGACACAGGATCAGGCAGCAGGATGAAGATGGTACTGTGGCTGAGTGTGGCCTCTCTGCTTCTTTCCTCCCTAACCATGGCGATGGATGGTAATATCTAATATCTATCATCTTGTGTCGCTTATATCATTTAGAAAACATTGAATTGAATGCCAAATATGATTATTAGCCTGCCACCTAGGGACAAAGGGGAAACATAAAACAACCTGTGATTCTTATAACTGTAGGCTATAGCCTACACAAATCTTCTCTGCTGAGGGTCTCC
The DNA here is from genome assembly GCF_963454915.1 of Gymnoscopelus microlampas. Taxonomy (NCBI): domain Eukaryota; kingdom Metazoa; phylum Chordata; class Actinopteri; order Myctophiformes; family Myctophidae; genus Gymnoscopelus; species Gymnoscopelus microlampas. The sequence goes on along the minus strand of NC_139939.1, from coordinate 4,539,774 downwards.
CTGGCTCAAAACATTTTCAGATGGTGGGTCTGCGGTCAAATACATATCATTTTGGGGGTCCTTAGCACGAAAGATTTGAGAACTACTGATTTAGAAGGCATTTGATTTGGAAGGCATTAGGTCTTAATGGGTTAATGGTTCCACTGTAAAATACTGCAGACCCTGATGTGTTCTCAATTGATCTATGGGTTAGGATTCTGTGTGTAGCCAGCAAAGGTGATGTTATTACCATTGATGTTCTCACTTAAAATATTACATTATAGCAGGTATACAAGCTTGCAGCACGTCACTTAGTGCCGCGCTACAAGCTTGCACATTTGCTATTTTTGAAATGATTTGAAAAATCTCAAAAATGTTTCGAACATTTTTAATAATACTTTTGAATATTTGTTCCTCTTTTCTGGGAGTCCCTGGCAAGAAAGAAAATCAGATGGGGGTCCACGGCCAAATATATATATATATATCAATTTGGGGGTCCTTGGCATGGAAAATGTTGAGAATGACTGATTTAGAAGGTATTTGTTGAATCTGCCTCATTGGTTAAGCCTGAGGTGTATTTCCCAGAAGTGGTGTTGTCTAATAGTAACAAGTCCCTGAAAAACTTTAATTCAGAGGAGCGTTCTCAAATACCATAATGAATTTGTGTGACTGGAACTACAGCTGTTACCTGTTGTTTGAAGCATTGCTCCTTGTTAGATTGTATCAAATGCACTGTCCAGTGGCGATTTTATAGGGGGGGGGGGGGTCTTTCTTTGATCTCTGCTCTGCCCACGAGTTAACGAGCATAGTTTGTTCCTTTGAAAATAAAACTACAATAATAAGGACTGTCTGTCTGTCACCCTGACATGTGCATGAAGGATATAACACGTAAGCAAGCTGTGATACTTACATGGAATGTTACATTATTAGTTACATTGTTTGTTGTGCTTACTTTGCAACTGTCTGGTAGTTTAATTGTTTTATTGGCTTAAGTACGGTGTACCATTTTTATTCAGTGTTCATTATGTATTTGCACTGTATTAGCCATACTGGTGACAGTAGATTAATAGTGTTGTCTCTTGACAATTTCTAGATCTGTGAGCCAAGGCCACCTGCTTTTTACAGAGGAGGATAGGTGGGCACTAGGGACATCTGGACTATTTTGTCCAAAATGTTGAACATTTTTATATTTGAAAAATGGTAATGTAAGTAATGTAAAGTATACATGATGTGAACATGCACTGTACATCATTATTAAGTGTGCCTGCCATGTTAATGGCAGTAGCACACTTATTGAGATCCGACGGATTTATTAATATATCTTTAATGTCGCCACAAAAATTCGATTGGCCGTAACAGCCGCACGGTTTACACTACCGCCGCAATATATATATCAAAACGTGCGGCTTGGTCGGGAATGATGTGCTCGGAAACGATTTTCCGTCACGCGTTACCATGGCGATGTTATTAGCAAAACACGACGAAACTCCGCCCCTTTTGGCTGCACGTACCTCGCAAAACGCTTCTCCTCCCACACGGTTGACTCGTTAGTCGCAATGTATATATCAAAACGTGCGGGACGACCGCCCCACTTACCGCATTACTTTTTTCACCGTTTCGCGTTACCACGCCCACGTTATTAGCAAAAACATGTAGCCGCGCCCCCTTTCAGTCCCAAATTCAGACTCATTCTCACTTGCTTTACTCTTCATCATCATCCCCCATTCACACCCATGTTAACCATCATCATCCTCACTCCCCCATTCACTCCCATGTTAACGGTTACGGGGAGGGGGGGAAACCACCCAGAGACTCTAGGGCTCCTGCTATAATCCATGTGGCAGCTGTAACCACCAATGAGCTTCGTGTGTTGAAGCTCCGCCCCCTCTGTCTTCCCATTGGCTGGGCTTTAAATGGCCATAACTTCTGTTTGCAGCATGGTACCGCCCCCAAACTTTGTCATGGACTTTATTTTTTTACGATTTTTTTTTTCCCGAAATTTTTTTTTTTCCGACATTTTTTTTTTTTTCTTAATGTTTTTTCCCGAACTTTTTTTTTTTCGATTTTTTTTTTTTTAAATCAAAACACTTTTTGAAGGGTATGCAACTCGATGGTCCAACCCGGACTTGGACCTCTTCACTTCCGGTTTCAAAAGTGCCCAAAATGATCTGAAACTTCGCCTACCCTCCCTAAATTAGGGTCTGCGAACACAACCGTCACAACAGGAAGTGGATATTTCACTTCCGGTTTTGAAAAGTGCCCGAAATGCTCCGAAACTTCGCCTACCCCCACTAAATGGGGGACTGCAAACAGTAGTACAATGGGCACTTTCTGCGTCAGACCTTCAGAAGTGGGCGAAAAAAGCACTCAAACCCATTTAAGTAATTGTTTATATATTTTTGTAAATTATTACATTTTTTTCAAACGTTGTTTTAGATGCTCATTTTTACCTTCAATTTCTCTGTTTTTTAATTTTCCTTTTTTGACTTTCGGTTTATTTTTTATTAATTTTTTAAACATTATTTTGCTGTTTTTTTTCTTTACTTTTTTGGCCGCCCGAGGGGATCAAAATGCTACTCCTCCCACACGGTTGACACGGCCCCGCCAATGTATACATCAAAACGTGCGGGACGACCGGCCCACTTACCGCATTACTTTTTACACCGTTTCGCGGTACCACGGCGACAAAACCCCCAGCCAACGCAGGCACACTTAAATTTTCGTAGGAAATTTGTTTCTAGTCAGACATGATTTTATCCTTCAACTTCTTGTTTTGGCCCAAAAATGACTGGATATACAGTTTTTTTTAGCAATTTGTAGCAATTGTAGAAATATTAGTTAATTGTCGAATGTTTAAGCATGTATACTTTACTTTATTAAAAAAAAAAACATTTCCAGATATCACATTTTTAAACATTTTGGAGAAAATTGCCAATTTATCAGAGAGGTGACCCCCCCCCCCCCCCCCCCCCCCCATTTCACTGTAGCCAACATTATTTGTTTCCTTATTCAGCAGCCACATTGTTGCTCATCCATAATATCAGGTCTGTGTGTATGTCTTTAATGAATAGAGATGATTTGTACTAGGTGACCCAGACATGCTCCCACCTGTACAAGAGATCATTTAACCTTACATACTATGCATTAGTCAAATTAATCATTAATACATTTGATCAAAGATCACACAGAGCCCTGATGAGTTGACCTTTATACTGTCTCCTGATGCGTGCCTGGTGTGTGTGTGTGTGTGTGTGTGTGTGTATATATATATATATATATATATATATATATATATAGAGGGAGAGAGAGAGCAACATACGCTTTTCAGAGTTAGAACAGTGGTTCTCAAAAATAGCAGATTACAAGCTCACAACGCATCACTTTGTGCCGCACTGTGATCTTGTATATCTGCTATTACTGATCATTTGAAAAAAAAGATCTTGAAAAATGCTGAATAATTTAGATTTTTTTTAACACATATCTTCTCTTCTGGGGGTCTTCCCGGCTCAAAACATTTTCAGATGGTGGGTCCGTGGCCAAATACATATCATTTTGGGGGTCCTTGGCACGAAAGATTTGAGAAATACTGATTTAGAAGTCATGTTGTAGAACCGGCCTTAGGTCTTAATGGGTTAATGGTTCCACTGTAAAATACAGATATGTGCTCAACCTCAATTGATCTATTGATCTATACACAAAGGAGTCTGTGTGTAGCCAGCTACAATGGATACATTTTCAGGGCACCTTATACAAAGGTGACATTATTACCATTGATGTTCTCACTTAAAATATAAAATTATAGCAGATATACAAATTCACAGCGCGTCACTTTGTGCTGCGCTGCAAGCTTGCACATCTGCTATTTTTTTAATTATTTGAAAAATCTCAAAAATTCTTGGAACATTTTTAATAATACTTTTGAATATATTTTTTACACACTTCTTCTCTTCTGGAAGTCCCTGGCAATAAAAACATAAATCTGATGGGGGTCCACGGCCAAATATATATATATCAGTTTGGGGGTCCTTGGAATGGAAATGTCGAGAATTACTGATTTAGAAAGCATGTTTAGGATCTGCCTCATAGGTTAAACCTGAGGTGTATTTCCCAGAAGTGGTGTTGTCTAATAGTATTGTTGTCTAAATGTATTAAAAATTCCACAAGTCCAATAGAAATTATTTGTACTATAGGTGACCCAGACATGCTCCCTCCTGTACAAGAGTTCATTCAACCTTACATACGCATTAATCAAATTAATCATTAATACATTGATCAAAGATCAAACAGAACCCTGATGAGTTGACCTTTATACTCTCTCTCTCTCTCTCTCTCTCTCTCTCTCTCTCTCTCTCTCTCTCTCTCTCTCTCTCTCTCTCTCTCTCTCTCTCTCTCTCTCTCTCTCTCTCTCTCTCTCTCTCTGTGTGCGTGCACGTGTGCGTGTACGTGATACACTGTGCAGTTCATCAGAAACATGGTTCAAATATCATAATACATGTAATGTATATACAAAGGTCATGACCTCTGTGTCCACCCTTGGTGGTAAAAGTCTCTGTGTGATCAAATCACCATGACAACCAACCTTGTTTGCTTACAACAAACCATTGTTTATATTACATTCATAACTGAATAGCTTTGGATTTGTATATCCTGATAGATATCAGTTATTCATTCTCAATGTTAGCAGCAAAAAGGAGGGCATCATGTCAAGTATTGGTAAAGAGGATATATGAACTGATGCATGATTTTTTTCCCTCTTCAGCTCTTCAGGTTCAACCGACACACCACATAACAGGTCAACAAATATGCAAAAAAATATATATAGATATAGCCTCAAATGTTTGATTCAAATTATTGATATGTTTTACGTCTTAATCTATTCTCTGTACAGAGTCTGATCTCAGGTTGGTGGGAGGAACCAGTAACTGTACTGGTATACTGGAGATGAAACACCAGGAAGAGTGGAGACCAGTGAGTGGAACATCGTTCTGGAACCTGAGGTCATCATCTATAGTGTGTAAACAGCTTGACTGTGGCACTACGGTTTCAACAAAAAGGCCTCGTAATCATCCACTTAAACCTGTGTGGGGGGTGACAGCTACCTGTGTTGGATCCGAATCTTCACTGAGGGAGTGTGTAACAATGGAGAATTCTGGTACTTCCTGGTTCAGGCTGGAGATGATCTGTTCAGGTAACAAACAACGACTTCAACTACAAAAAAATGTTTTAAAAATGAGGAAACAAACAGCTTTGAAAACGTCTCTCTCTCTCTCTCTCTCTCTCTCTCTCTCTCTCTCTCTCTCTCTCTCTCTCTCTCTCTCTCTCTCTCTCTCTCTCTCTCTCTCTCTCTCTCTCCAGAGTCTGTGAGGTTGGTGAATGGGACTAGTTTGTGTTCAGGCAGAGTGGAGGTGAAGTCTGATCAGTCATGGGTCTCGGTGTGTGAAGGTGACTTTGACCAGCAGGATGCAGAGGTGGTCTGTAGGCAGCTTGGGTGTGGGGCTCCTTCAGTCCTCCAGGGGGTGCTCTATGGGGAAGTGAATGCTCCAATGTGGACCAAAGAGTTCCAATGTGGAGGCAATGAGTCTGCTCTCCTGGACTGTCGAACCTCAGACTCAACTAGAACCACCTGCTCAAATGACAAGACTGTTGGACTCACCTGCTCAGGTAAAAAAAAGCAAATAACCATTTTATTTAGTATTTCATAATCAACGTAATATTACTTTGACTGCCTGTCTCTGCACAGAGCCTGACGAGCCTGTCAAGTTGGTGGGAGGAACCAGTCACTGTGCTGGTAGACTGGACGTGAAATTCCAGGGAGAGTGGAGACGAGCAGATGAAGGACCTGAATGGAACCTGAAGTCAGCATCTGTAGTCTGTAGACAACTGGACTGTGGCTCTGCTGTTTCAACAAAACAGCGTCGTACGTACGATTGGAGAGATATATGGTACATGGCGTCTGGCTGTGTTGGATCCGAATCTTCACTGAGGGAGTGTGTGACGCTTAAAAGTGATTCTTCCGGCTTCGAAATTGAGGTGATCTGTTCAGGTAACAAACAACGACTTCAACGATGAAAGTAATCTCTGCAGTATCTATCTATCTATCTATCTATCTATCTATCTATCTATCTATCTATGATGTGTCACAATCTATTGGTAAAAACGGTTTAAAGGGATTAAGTGATTAAGAAAATGCACAACCCCACCTGTTTGTGTGTGTGCGTGCGTGCGTGCGTGCGTGCGTGTGTGTGTGTGTGTGTGTGTAAATGGTAAATGGTGCATTTATATAGCGCTTCTATCCGAAGCGCTTTACATTGATTGTGCGATTAACCCATTCACATACACATTCATACCTATGATTCATACACCGATGGCGGAGGAAACCATGCAAGGCACCAACCTGCTCATCGGGAGCAATTAGGGGTTCAGCGTCTTGCTCAAGGACACTTCGGCGCTAACTCTAGGGAGCGCCCCAGCCCGGGATCGAACTAGGAGCCTTGCGGTTTTCCAGTTCACTCTACCCGGCCACTCTACCCCTGATCCACTGCCGCCTGCGTGTGTGCGTGTGTGTGTGTGTGTGTGTGTGTGTGTGTGTGTGTGTGTGTGTGTGCGTCCGTGCGTGCGTGCGTGCGTGCGTGCGTGCGTGCGTGCGTGCGTGCGTGCGTGCGTGCATGCATGCATGCGCGCGCGAGAGTGTGCGTGTGCGTGTGCGTGTGCGCGTGCGTGAGCGTGAGTGTGTGTGTGTGTGTGTGCGTGCGTGCGTGCGTGTGCATGTGTGCGTGCGTGTGTGGAGGGTGTAAATAGTAGACATTGTGACCAAATTGTTGAACTATAGTTTTTTATGAATTTGAGATACATTGTGTCTTATCATGTATTGCTTATTATCTGGAAAACAATGATTTTGAAAATTATCTGTCTGTCTATCTTTTGATTGATTAAATACTTTATTAGCGCAATTATTTTTAACAGTACAGTAGTTAAAGGTTGTGCTAAAAGGATAACACAGAAAGCCTCTGGGGCTTGTTTCCATTCTGGTTCATTGTACAAAACATATTGAATAAAGCTCAGTAGAATCATAAGGTATATTTATAGAGAAATGAGGGGTGGGGCGGGGGTCAGAGGATTATACTATCAAGGTGTTCAAGGAGTTAAACTATACTAGACCATACCCGGTCGACGCATCCGTGGGGGGATATGCGCACATGATCTGGCAACCCGGGAGGAAGTTCGTCCCATAGCTGGGCAGTCCCGTAACCATGGCGACATTCTTTGACACAAAAGCGCTAATAAGAAGCTGAGATTTGATGAAATTGAAAAACGGGCTTCACAGTTAAGTTCAGATGGTAATGGTCAATGGCTGTGTGCAAAATCAGAGCAATTGGTCCAGCCACTGAGGAGAACCGGCTAGCTTCACCTACGCTTCACCTACCTACTCAAGACGGTTACTAGAATTATAGTATGATGTTCAGTTGTATTTTGAGGACAGGCATTCTTTTAGGTTTGTTTTGTATCTTTTGGTAGGCCATTCCACATTTTGGTGGCAACACAGCAGAATACATTTTTTGCCTATGTTTGAGCCAAATGTGTGGGTGGTACTCATTTTAGAAAAGTAGTTTGACAGGTATATGTCTGTCTGTCTGTCTGTCTGTCTGTCTGTCTGTCTGTCTGTCTCTCTCTCTCTCTCTCTCTCTCTCTCTCTCTCTCTCTCTCTCTCTCTCTCTCTCTCTCTCTCTCTCTCTCTCTCTCTCTCTCTCTCTCTCTCTCTCTCTCTCTCTCTCTCTCTCTCCAGGGGTGAGGTTGGTGAATGGGACTAGTACGTGTTCAGGCAGAGTGGAGGTGAAGTCTGATCAGTCGTGGGTCTCAGTGTGCGAAGGTGACTTTGACCAGCAGGACGCAGAGGTGGTCTGTAGGGAGCTTGGCTGTAGGGCTCCTTTAGTCCTCCAAGGGGCGCTCTATGGAGAAGCGAAGGCTCCAATGACGGCCAAAGAGTTCCAGTGTGAAGGCAGTGAGTCTGGTCTCCTGGACTGTCCAACCTCAGTCTCAACGAGAAACACCTGCTCACCTGACAAGACTGTTGGACTCACCTGCTCAGGTAAAAGACAAACTACACTTGAGGTTTGGATTATTATTTTACAATCAATGTCAAATGACATGTCAATGTTGTATTCTATTGTCTCTGTACAGAGCCTGATGATGTCAGGTTGGTGGGAGGAACCAGTAACTGTACTGGTAACCTGGAGATGAAACACCAAGGAGAGTGGAGACAAGTGCATGACTGTTGTAATGCACTAAAGACCGCATCTGTAGTGTGTAGACAGTTGGGCTGTGGCTCTGCTGTTTCATCACAACAGAGACCTGGTTCCACAGAAGTACCTGTTTGGATTGTGTTGAACGCTTGTTTTGGATCTGAATATTCAATAAGGGAGTGTGTAGCATTAACGCCTGATTCTTCAGTCTTTACAGTGGAGGTGATCTGTTCAGGTAACCAACAATGACTACAACAGTGAGAGTAATCTACAGTCTCTTATTTCATCTGTTTGTCTGTCTCTGTATGCATACGTATATATATATATATATATATATATATATATATATATATATATATAATATATGATGATAATGGCTGCTGTCATCATCATCATCATCATCATCATCATCATCAACAACAACAACAACAACAACAACAACAACGTATCTGCTGTTTCAGCCAATCACTCCTGTCTTGTTACAGGTGCTGTTTAAGCCAAACATCTCCATCTTCCTCTCAATACATGGAGTTTCCAAGGGCCAGCAGCAGGGATTGCAGCCGACTGTTTATCACTCTGCCAACTTCCTGTTTCCTGCAGCTGACCACACCCACCAAGGGATCTACAGCTGTGTCCATCACATCAATTTTGTTTAACCCATTTAGGCCTGGAACCCCATTACGTAACTATACCTTTCAAGCCGGGAACCCCTTTTGGGGTCCTTGTTGCAGTAAACAGCAACATACGTTTTTGGTAATTTTTTAATACATATTTGAAGTTTTTCAGGATTTAGAAGGCGTTTTTAGAATTGGCCTCAGGTCTAAATGGGTTAATAATAATGTATCCTCTGAGAGTGGGTTCCTCTCTCAATGTAACCTGAATGAAACTTTTCAAGTCACAATATGAAACTCTGTCAAACAGGCAATCATGAAAGTGACATGAATTCAGACATCTTAGAGGAATTCTATTGAAATAAGCTTTTTTTAATTGATGATATGATTTTGGCTGGTGTTCCCTTCATATTTCTCTCATAGCCTCTCATCTGACATTTAACATAATCAGAGTTAACAAAGCTACTGTTATAGAGGAAGTTGAGATAGGTTACCATGAACAAATCAAATACAGGAGATTCACGGAGAGTTCCCAACAAGAATCTGATGAAAGCTAACTGATACATTAATCTAATACTCTGCATTCTATTGAATTAAATTGTGTTGTAATAATAGTAAATAATTCAACATTAAAAACAAGTAATGTGTTCAAAGGTTTTTTTCAAGTCCATTTGTGTGTCAGTCTCAGTATTTGATAGTTTTTTTTTCGACATAGCCCCACCATTTCAGAACTTCACACTTCTCTGATCTTTCCCTGTAAGTCCCCTGAAAAGCCACAGCCCACCCCCCCCCCTGTTCACACCTGATTAGCCTTTGTTTAAATCTAAAAAAAAAAAATCTTGGTCTGCTCTTTACAAAAAAAAAAAAGATTGAGGAAAAAACGGCTTTGAAAAAAAAAAGCAGCTCACAACGCAAGGCTATTGTCTCTGTACAGAGCCTGATGATGTCAGGTTGGTGGGAGGAACCAGTAACTGTACTGGTAACCTGGGGATGAAACACCAGGGAGAGTGGAGACAAGCTGATCTTCAAAGCGAGCTTGTAGATCAGCTTGTAGATCAGCACTTTTCAAGTGGTTACGGTAAAAAGAAAAAATCAAATCATATCACACAAAGATTTGGCGGACCCCCTGTAGTAACTCTGAGGACCCCCTAGGGGTCCTGGACCCCCTGTTGAAGACCCCTGTCTTAGATCATGTAAGAGTTACAGTATGGAGTCAGACTGCAGCCTGGGTATGGGGAAAGAGGCCTCTGAATTCTATGTGAGAAGTTCAGCCTACTACAGTGAATGCTTTTAAATACGGCACAGAATGCGGCAGGAGAACAGTTCCACCTGGACTTGTACCCCTTGTTACATTCAGCTGAGTGGAATGCGAGCATAGCTTTCAAGTCACTCCATTCGCCATTATATACAGGTGCATTCCAAAGAATTAGATTATCATGAAAAAGTTATATTTTTACCCTTAATGTAATTAAAAATCACACCCTGTGTGAAGGAACTGTGTCACTGTGTGAAGGGAACTGTGTCATTTTTTGGTTTCTTTGAGCTATTTAAAAATAGCAGATATACAAGCTCATAGCGTGGCACAGAGTGCCGCACTATGAGCTTGTAGATCTGCCATTTTTGAAAATATATATTTTCAAAGCGACAGATTAAAAAAAAAACGTATGTTGCTATAATATCAGTGGTTCTCAAACTTTTTTCATGTCAAGGACCCCCAAAATCGTATTTGGGCGCGGACTCCCATCTCAAAATATTTTGTTCCAGGGACCCCCCAGAAGCAAAAAAAATGAGTTTTTAAAAATCGCTTTAACACTAGCATGACTGGGGTTTCATTATCCCACACACTGCCTGAAAAACTGTCTTTTTGATCCCCAAATCAGGGGATCTATTCTATTGGTCACTATCTCCCCTCCGTGCTCCAGACGAGCTCACACCTTCTCCCCCAAACAGTGGGGGGTTCCATTGTCTTCTAAATAGCTATTAACATCTCAATTGCACTCTGCTGAGTCAGTGAGCTCACTCACATATGTTGTTGCAGGCAGGCAGAAACATAATAAAATAGGCTAACTTGTAATGGTAACTGCAGATTCTGTATGTAAAGTCTTTATTAAAAAAAAAGCGTATAAAACAGTGCGATCTGTAGCGTCACATTAAACTCTTCAGTGAAACATGGAGCCTATATGAACGCTGAAGCCACTGTCTAATTACGTGACTATCTCCATTGTCCAAAACACATGGATATCTCTTGACAAACCAATATTATATTATATAATATTCACATTATTGTCTGAGCGTAAAGCTCTCATTCTATCAGCTGTCCACGTCGCTGACAAATGCGTCTCCTCTCTTCCTCCTGTCAGCGCAACAAGTGAACACATCGCTATGTTCCACAAATGTGCTCAATCCTGCTCTACTCCTGCGCAAAATATCTGATCTTCTGAATTGTTTTGGAAAATATAAAAGCTTCAATCAGCAATGCATTGAAATTGAATGCATGAAAATGTACTTTTTGCACCACTGCATTGTACCAACACACCACATAACTAATACATTGATAAAATGATGATTTCACAGAACTCTTTCACACATCCAACGGAAGTGCGAGAACAGGGCCAGTCCTGCCATTGCATTCTATCTCTATCTATAGACGTAGTCCAAACCATAACACAGTCTTCATCTCCATTGCTGTTAGGCTCATGCGTGTCCCAGTACCTGTAGAAGAAGGGACATTTACTTCATGAAAATGCATTGACCTCCGACTTCCCAGTAACTGAAAACATTGACAACGTCACCAGGGCCCTATTTCACGAAAGGTGAATTAGGGCTTAAGCCTGGCTTTAACACCTATCCTGGCTTAATTTAGCCAGGATTAGGAATGAATTGGTTTCATGAAAGCTGAATTATCTTGCCAGATTAGTTTAGCCAGTTCACCCTGGCTAAGTTTATCCATGACTAGATTTCACGAAAGAGAATTGAAGCAATCCTACCTTAGTTACCATGGCAATTTAGCTGTGAAGTTAGCCTGGTCAGGAGCAGGCTAACAGCCAAGCTTACTTAATCCAGTGCCTTGTTCTTCAAGTTTTTTTTTTAAATCAATACAATAAGAAATAATCAAATTAATTATATTACTGAAATAGTGTGTGACCATGAATCATAATTGTTTCACAATGACTCATGTGATATGTCATTGTCACTCTGTTAACACTATAGTTCATATTGTTTCATATATAGATGTTTGATCATATATTACATTTTTACGGGGCCAGGCTTCCAGCATGGACCCGTATTGTTATTCGCATTATTCCATTTCTTCTTCTTCTTCTTCTTCTTCTGCCGTTTTTGCCAGTTCTGGCTGAACCGTGCATACGCTTTTTATGAAACTCGGCCATATGATAGATGGTCATGAAAAACGATCAAAAAATAAATCTCACAATCTTTCGTCAAAAGGTGGCGCTATAGCACTCAGTTGAAAATGCCAACTTTGAACAGGTACAACTCATGCCCTGTTTTACCTACAGCCATAAAACTTCAATACACACATGCGTCTCCTCATGATGAACAACTTTCACGCTCTGACTTTTGACCTCTGACCCTTAGATCTCCCACCATTTCGAAATATATGAAAAACAGTTAAAACCTATCTCCTCCTGGGATTTTTGAGTAATCTGCACGAAACTTTTTACACATGAACTTTGGACCTATACCAAAAAACGTTTGCAAAATATCTTCCATAAGTGAAAAAATGAAGCTTTAATGAGCCAATGAATATTGCAGTTTTATGACAATTATTCATCTGCCCCTAACACATACATGCAGACTTACCATTCTTTGAAACTTTGCAGAAATGTAAAGGGCCATTCCAAATATCACTGAAACCAATCTTACTCCAATTGGTCAAACGGGGGCGCTATAGCAATTTTTTGAAAATTGAAACTTTAAACAGGCAAAAGTCATGCCTCGTTTGGCCGACAGCCATTAGACCTGCTTACACATGTGCCTTGACTAATGAGGAACACATCTATCACGTTGACCAGTAAGCACCGCCCTTAGATTGTCCGCAATCTTGAGCAGTTTGAAAAACACTTAAACCCAGGATTTTTCAGCTATTTGCGTGAAACTGTATGATCAGTGTGATCTCTTTTTTCAGAGGTTTGTCTGTTGGTCCGTTGGTAAGTTGCATTTCACACAACATGACTATCAATGAATACATTTGCAATTGTTAAAGATAACATGAAATACTTAATTGAGTGTTTTTTACATATTACATTGTGAAAATAGCTGATCTACAATCTCACAACTTTTCAGATAGCAATGAGAGTATTTTTTTTTTCAATGTATAACATACTTCATTGTGAAAATAGCCGATGTACAATCTGACAACTTTTAATGGTTTGTGAGCTTGTAGATCGGCTTCTTTCACTAGTTTTGGTTCTGAGGAGATTTACAATTTCTTCAATGGTAAATGGTTTGTGAACGAGTGATCTTAGTGTTAGTGAAACAGGGGCTTGGGTCATGACAGAAGGCAAGAGTTTGTGATCCTCAACAGACAATATCAGCCTGGACAAAGCTATAGCACTATAGGTGGTGTTGCAGCTACCTAAGAGTGCCTCACGACCGCAAGGTTGCCGGTTCAAGCCTCACTTGATGCAGACTCATTTAAGTTGAATTGCAAAAAACATGACTCAATCTATTCCGTTTCCATGGCTCTCTCTCTCTCTCTCTTCAATCTATTCCATTTTTATCTTCAATCTATTCCGTTTTCATGTCTCTCTCTCTTCAATCTATTCCGTTTCAATCTATCTCTCTCTCTCTCTCTCTCTCTCTCTCTCTCTCTCTCTCTCTCTCTCTCTCTCTCTCTCTCTCTCTCTCTCTCTCTCTCTCTCTCTCTCTCTCTCTCTCTCTCTCTCTCTCTCTCTCTCTCTCTCTCTCTCTCTCTCTCTCAGAGGGTCGGCCATAGCTGAGTGGTTAGTGAGCCCGCCTAGGGAGCCAGAGGCTCTGGTTGCCCCAGGTACGATTCCAGGCCAGGTCAGCAAATGTGTCAATGAAATTTGTCCCTGAGCAAGACTCTTAACCCCTAATTGCTCACAGGCCCTCATTGGAAACAAGACCGCAAGGACTTTCATGAACTGACCTGTTAAAGGAATTTTCTTTCTCTCTCCTGGCCCCGTATTATCGCTGCTTGCAGCTATATTTATTTATTATTTTTGGGCGGTGCAACCGCCCCTATATGTGAGGTTTGGACCCCCACCCATTGCACCCCCCCAACCCTGCGCTGTGATTGGCCACCATTGTACCCCCTAACCCTGCACCGTGATTGGCCACCATTGTACACTGGTTGACTCTATTCAGGACCGTGATTGGCTAGTGAAAACATGACACATGTGCAGTCCTATGAATAGGACTGTGTACTTAAAAAAACACATTATTGTTTTTTTTTAAGTGAATCACCCCCTGTGATGAACACTGTGACCACACCGCCCACTTCACACTGGGTGTGATTTTTAATTTATGTATACATTATTAGTTACAGGTTTAAAATAGCCTTTTCACTGAATGTAAGTCAATGAGGAGCATATTTTAAATAATCAATTTCTAGTCAATGGGGATTTTTTTTTTTTGATTTCTTGTCCACCTTTGGAGTTACATCATGATGGCAAGGTAACTACACAACCCAAACCTCTACCAAAGTGGTCTTGAAGATGTGGGGTTATTGCACGATCTGTCGCGCCCACCATCGACACAGCCTGGCTTGACAAGGCCTAGCTCAAGTCGCTCCTTTTCCTGGCATGGCACCTGGAGTAACGCTTGTCATGGCAGACCCTGCCTTGAGCAATGTTGTGCCAACTTTGTAGTCCAAGCAAACTAGCTCATGTTGGACCTCAAAATCAAAGTAATTGTAACAGATTTTTTACAGATTTTTTACATAAAAAATATTTTTAACATAATAATAGTAAAAAAAAATAAAAAAAAATCATAGTTGCGGAAATACGTTTAATTGGCATCAATCCACAATGGCAGCCACTTATTGTCAAAAAGCCACATACAATGATTGTCCTATTTTCATTTGTCCACTTCCAATTACATTTTGAGGTATGGAATTCAGATAAAATATCAAAATCTAATTTTAGCCATTTTTTAACCAATATAACAGAACTGCAGGAAGTTATTACCAGATATTCTACCAGAATTTCACATCAAAGTAATTGTAACAGATTATTTTTCACACCATACATCATTTCAATGAGGTGTTCAGAACAACATACTAAAAGTCCTAATAAATCCTAGTTGTGGAAATATGTTTAATTAGCATCAATCCAAGATGTCCACCAATTATTGTCAAAAAGCCATATGAAATGATGGGGGGGCAATGTCATATAAACATACTTCCGCAACTAGGATTTCTTAGGACTTTTAATATTTTGTTCTGGACACCTCATAGAAATGATGTATCGTGAAAAAGAATCTGTTACAATTACTTTGATAGAAATGCTAGTTTGCTAGACTATCTGGTAAAAACATCCTTCTGTTATATTAGTTCAAAGTGCTCCATTAAAAAAAAAAAAAGAAAGAAATATATATATATATATATATATATATATATATATATATATGAATTATTTTCCTCAAAATGTATTTGGAAGTCCATTAAAATCTCAGACGAATGAAAATTTGACTTTGACCAAAATTGGTGGCCATTTTGGATTGATGCCAATTAAACATTTTTCCGTAACTAGGATTTCTTAGGACTTTTAGTATGTTGTTCTGGACAACTCATAGAAACGATGTATGGTGAAAAAAAATCTGTTTACATTGTTGTGAAATGTTAGTTTGCCTGGACTATTTGGTGCATATCGGAGCAATGGTGCGCATACAGATGTTATGTTTGTGACGTCCACTGTCGGTCCACACACCCTCTAGGCAATTTTAATATAGTATAACATTTAATACCATGCAGAAAATGTTTGTTGAAATGAAAAAGAGAAGAATGAATGTAACGTCTTACGTTGGTGTGGTCATCTACCCACTTCCATTTGTCTTCTTCCTCTCTGTCAGTCAAACCCAGCCACACATAATGGTATCCGCTGTTTCTGTTAAAAACTCTGTTAACAAACTCCTGGATAAAACAAGTTGCTGGTTACTTAAAGGATGACTTCCCCATTTTCAAGCAATCTTCACACACACAGACACTGACATTGTCTGCTCTGCTCCCATGTTTTCATCTCGGTAGAGATGTAATAACACACACCACCATCAAGTGTAAATCCATATGATTCTAACAAAGAAAATAATAAAGATAGCCTGTTTTCATTTGTTCATATTAAAAACAAATGATGCACAACATGACATAACAATGAAGAAAAACAGTGAAGTCTCACTGACCACAGAGCCTCGTTTTCAACTCTGGGCCTTCAAGCAGTTTGCTATATCTGCTCTGCAACTGGTCAAAACTGGTCTGCAGCTGGTCTTTCTGCTTATTCAGGTTGTTATGTCTGGTCTCTAACTGGTCAAAACTGGTCTTTAATTGATCTCTCTCTTTAATGATGCAGCAGTAGGCTGGTCAAGTGGTCTCACTCTTGGGTCAAGTTGTTACAGGCCTGTGACAGGTTGTAGCTGGTGGCAAGTCGATCTCCCTCTACCATGTTGCACTGGTCTGCAAAAGAACAATATTTGACAAATTTAGAGATCCGCTATTTAAAAACACCTGCATTTAAAACAATAATAACATTTTCCAAATATGCTGCTACAGTTTCTGTTGCTGGCAATAACAGTAGTAAACTAGAAAAAGTGCTCCTCGGAGCACAGGTCTCCGCTAATTTGGCCAATTTGGTATTTAAAAGGTCTTAAAAGGCACATTGTAGCTTTATAAATGTGCAGATACCCTGTAGGCCTATGCACTTTTACTGTATTTTGGGTTGTTTACTGTTGAGTGAGAAAACAATGTTTAACATTAAGCTAATCATCTGGTGACCCCCCAAAATAATTTGGGGGTCCCGACCTCCTGTTTGGGAATCGTACACCACCCTGTGTAAATAGTGATGAGAAACAGTGACATGCACTGTGAATGCTGTCAATAATTGTGAATTCTGGGCCAACTTAAACAGTGCACTCTAACTAGTCAAACATGTAAACAGTGGCTAATGTTTGCTTCAAAATGGTCGCAAATTGAAGGGAGCTAGTATGAGAAGCAACCTGGGCCAAAATGTAATACTTAACTTGCACATACATACACACACACACACACACACACACACGCACGCACGCACGCACGCACGCACGCACGCACGCACGCACGCACGCACGCACGCACACACACACACACACACACACACACACACACACACACAGGCAGGGGGGATTTTCTTTTTCTTTCTCTTTTTCATGTTTTTATTTTAGGTGTATTCTTATTGCTGCTACAATGTTGTGAGGAACCAGAATACAATAATTGTACTCTAATTTACGCACACACACACAATATTAGTAGTGTACACAAGAGCAGCGGTGGACAAAGCATTATACTCAAGTACTGTAAATACTCAAGTATTCAAAAGTACAAATTGCGAAGTGCATTTTCAGAAATATTGAAAATAGTGAAAAGAGCAGATCTACAAGCTCAACAATGTACGATATATTTGTGTACGTTTATTTCCCTTCCTAGAGGTGTAGTGGAGTCAAAAATAATAGGTCTATTTAAAATGTAGTGGAGTGAAAGTCATCAGCTTTCAAAATAAAAAACAAAAAAATACATTCTAAAACACTTGCACAAGAGTACAATTATTTAGTTGTGGTTCCTGAAACCCCGCCACATCTTCCCCATCTCATACACAAGATGGGAAAGAAGACGACGGCTTCTGTGCAGCCTTCCTTCCCCACAAGCAGCAAGAGTTATTGCAAGACCATCTTGTGAAACTTATGTCACCAGACACAATCGTCGAGCTGGCAGGCCACGGTTAAGACCAGGGCACGGGATGTGCCCTTCACAGGCAGACATCCCGAAAATAATAGTAAAACTAGAAAGAGTGCTCCTCGGAGCACAAGTCTCCGCCAGGTCAGGTAGATTATTGTGGCCTCCTTGTGGCGCTATAATAGGCCAATGTGAAAAGGGTGCCATTTCTTCTTAGGCCTTGCACGACAATTGTATTCATGATTTGAGGCATTTTGTTCCAAAAATGTGGTTTGCTGAATTAGACCTGCTGGTGGCGCTATAACAGGCCAATGTGAAAAGGGTGGCATTTCTTCCTCGGCCTAGTGGGAATGTGCGTGCAAAATTTCACGGAAATCACAAAGTGCGTTCATGATTTGAGGAATTTTGTTCAAAACGGACCTATCCTGCAAACTTTGGAAGCCAATGTTAGCCAAGTAGGATGGAATATGAAATACCGGACACATCCATCTTGATGACATGACTATAGAGATACTGTGTACCGATTTGCGTGATTTTTGGATATCAAAACATGTGTTTAGCAAAAGTCGGCCTCATGGTGGCGCTATGACAGGCTGATCTGAAAAATGTAGGGCATAGGTTCTGCTGTGCCATCCAGGGAGTGTGTGTGCACACTGTGCACTGCACAGTTTCACAGCAACCGGGTCAACGGTGGCGGAGATTAGCTGCTCACAGACAGAAGGACGGACACACACACACACGGACGGACGGACGGACAGACAGACAGGGGGCAAAACATACTCTCTCGCCATGCCTTTCGGCCTGGCGGAGACAATAAATAAAACCAATAAACAAACAAGAAGAAAATATGATGGAAAGGTAAAAGGGTAATTTTTTGTCTGTATGTATTAGCTCTCACTGCTATATGATGTCAGGAAACAGAACCAACTCTGGCCTTAAATCGTTTAAAAAAATATGGATTATCCAGCCAATCTTATCCACACTTAGTCAGCTGTCCAATATCCCATATCCCAGAGGGACTGCACTGGAATTGGTAGTTGGTTGTCTAGCAACAGCTGTGTACAGCTGGTTGAGTAGGATGCGTTCAGGATAAGTTTGTGCTGTTTCAAAGGTGGAAATCCTGCTAAGCTAAAATACTATTTGAATAGTGTTAGTATTAATCGTAATATAAAACGATAAAATACTATTTGAAACTAAGTATGTCAGTATGAATGTCAGTAATCATTCATGTAAATATAATACACTGTAGCGAGTAGAGAGAGAGAGAGAGAGAATGAATCATTAATTACGGGGCCAGGCTTCCAGCATGGACCCGTATTGTTATTGGCAGTATTCCATTTCTTCTTCTTCTTCTTCTTCTGCCGTTTTTGCCAGTTCTGGCTGAACCGTGCAGTCGCTTTTTATGAAACTCGGCCATATGGTAGATGGTCATGAAAAACGATCGAAAAATAAATCTCACAATCTTTCGTCAAAAGGTGGCGCTATAGCACTCAGTTGAAAATGCCAACTTTGAACAGGTACAACTCATGCCCTGTTTGACCTACAGCCATAAAACTTCAATACACACATGCGTCTCCTCATGATGAACAACTTTCACACTCTGACTTTTGACCTCTGACCCTTAGATCTCCCACCATTTCGAATTATATGAAAAACAGTTAAAACCTATCTCCTCCTGGGATTTTTGAGTAATCTGCACGAAACTTTTTACAAATGAACTTTGGACCTATACCAAAAAACGTTTGCAAAATATCTTCCATAAGTGAAAAAATGAAGCTTTAATGAGCCAATGAATATTGCAGTTTTATGACAATTATTCATCTGCCCCTAACACATACATGCAGACTTACCATTCTTTGAAACTTTGCAGAAATGTAAAGGGCCATTCCAAATATCACTGAAACCAATCTTACTCCAATTGGTCAAACGGGGGCGCTATAGCAATTTTTTGAAAATTGAAACTTTAAACAGGCAAAAGTCATGCCTCGTTTGGCCGACAGCCATTAGACCTGCTTACACATGTGCCTTGACTAATGAGGAACACATCTATCATGTTGACCAGTAAGCACCGCCCTTAGATTGTCCGTAATCTTGAGCAGTTTGAAAAACACTTAAACCCAGGATTTTTCAGCTATTTGCGTGAAACTGTATGATCAGTGTGATCTCTTTTTTCAGAGGTTTGTCTGTTGCTCCAATAGCGTCCCGCTTAAGTGTATGTCTCACAACCTCAAGGTCACAGGTTCAAGCCTCACTTGGTGCAGACTTCATCTAAGTTGCATTTCACACAACATGACTATCAATGAATACATTTGCAATTGTTAAAGATAACATGAAATACTTAATTGAGTGTTTTTTACATACTTCATTGTGAAAATAGCTGATCTACAATCTCACAACTTTTCAGATAGCAATGAGAGTATGTTTTTTCAATGTATAACATACTTCATTGTGAAAATAGCCGATGTACAATCTGACAACTTTTAATGGTTTGTGAGCTTGTAGATCGGCTACTTTCACTAGTTTTGCTTCTGAGGAGATGTACAATTTCTTCATTGGTAAATGGTTTGTGAACGAGTGATCTTTGTGTTAGTGAAACAGGGGCTTGGGTCATGACAGAAGGCAAGAGTTTGTGATCCTCAACAGACAATATCAGCCTGGACAAAGCTATAGCACTATAGGTAGTGTTGCAGCTACCTAAGAGTGCCTCACGATCGCAAGGTTGCCGGTTCAAGCCTCACTTAATGCACACTCATTTAAGTTGAATTGCAAAAAACATGACTCAATCTATTCCGTTTCCATGGCTCTCTCTCTCTCTTCAATCTATTCTGTTTCTATCTTCAATATATTCCGTTTCCATGTCTCTCTCTCTGTCTCTTCAATCTATTCCGTTTCTATCTTCAATCTATTCCGTTTCCATGTCTCTCTCTCTGTCTCTTCAATCTATTCCGTTTCTATCTTCAATCTATTCTGTTTCCATGTCTCTCTCTCTGTCTCTTCAATCTATTCCGTTTCTATCTTCAATCTATTCCGTTTCCATGTCTCTCTCTCTCTCTCTCTCTCTCTCTCTCTCTCTCTCTCTCTCTCTCTCTCTCTCTCTCTCTCTCTCACAGAGGCTCTGGTTGACCCAGGTACGATTCCAGGCCAGGTCAGCAAATGTGTCGATGAAATGAAATTTGTCCCTGAGCAAGACTCTTAACCCCTAATTGCTCACAGGCCCTCATTGGAAACAAGACCGCAAGGACTTTCATGAACTGACCTGTTAAAGGAATTATCATTTCTCTTTCTCTCTCCTGGCCCCGTATTATCGCTGCTTGCAGCTATATTTTGTGATTTGTTTTAGTAGCATTTCTTACCAGACTGCAGCATCTTCTGTTTCTCCACAGCGATAGTTTTGGTCTCAACATCATCACATTCTACAACTAAAAAAACAAAATGAGATAATGAGGAACCAAGTGGCTGAACGCCAGAGGTTAATCTCATAATGTACTCACCAGTGCCGAGCTCTTTTTGTTGTTTTTTTGTTTTTTTGATGTCGCCATAGCCCCCGCTAAATCCGTTTAAAATCCGCGTTCATTTGGTTCGACACAAACACGGGATCCGAGAGAAAAAAACACTGAAAACCGCGACGCGATCCGAGCCTCCATTTTGAAGTTACAGACGATAACATTAGACTGGGCGATGCGGTGAGGAAAACCACAGCTGAGACAACCGCTTGCAAAGTTGATCCCTAGACAGGAAACGGAGGCGGGACAAAAAAACGGAACCTGTTTTATTTCGTTTCCGGTCGGCCCCCCGAAACCGGAAGGGCCGAAAAAAAATCCGGAATCTGCACTTGTTCGATTTAACATGGGATTTGCGAGTCGCGTAGATCTACGCGACTGGCACGCTGCGGCTTTAAATCGGTTCGCGTAGATCTATGCGATTGGCAGTCAATGTGTTAATGCAGTATAATCAAATATTTGTCAATCAAATTATGAATAGCTTCAAATGATCCACCTTCATTGTGAACAAGTGGCCTGGGAGATGCAGAGAATGGATACAACATAAATGAGCTGTACAGGTGGCATAAACCATAAGGCAGTATGTCACAGAGTTCCAATGTCATTGCTAAATTACCAATTTCATAAATTAGCCTTTGATTCTGTTCTGTCCCGTCCTCTAATGCCTTAGAAGATAAGTAAAGACCTTTATTGAAAAGGTAACCACCCGTCCCGAAATTCGCGGGACAGTCCCGAAATTGGACCCTCTGTCCCGCGTCCCGCACAAGCAGAGCAATGTCCCGAAAATCAAAGATATGAGAGAGGAGAAAAAAAAAGATTTTTATTTTATTAAAAAAAAAAAAAAATCTATAAATGTTTAAGTTAACTTGCAATACCCTCTTATATATGTGAAATACTATTCTTGGATAAATGTAATTGGTCAATGCTGTATGTATTTGTGGAAAGCCATTGGTTGGGGGGGAGCGGGGGGGTGGAACAAAAAACAACAACATCCGCGTCCACACTCCTAACTCTATGGTCACAGCTGACAGGCAGCTCACGCACACACAGGTACAACAGGGGGGACTGTCTGCGCTGCGCGGCAAAAATACAAAGCGACAAAATGGAGGAAACAGTGGAAACTCCTGCTGCTAAGAAAAAAAGGCTCTGCTCATATAACAGAGACTGGGAGAGTAAATATACATGGTTGATATCTGTGTCAAACGACCCAAACAAGGCAGAGTGTACCATTTGTCGTCGGAACTTCACTATCACCCATGGAGGAGAGAATGATATTAAGAGGCATGGTGACGGTGAAGCTCACAAGAAAAATGTACAACAAAGAAAGGCCAACACTAGCTTGACAAGCTATTTTTCAACACAAAAAGACAGCAACACAGATAAAGTCACCGCAGCGGAGGTAACCGGTGTCTACCATAACGTGCAGCATGGCTTATCATACAGATCTGGTGATTGTGGAGCCAAACTTTTCCCTATCATGTTCCCTGATTCAGAGATAGCTAAGAAGATAGGCTGTGGGCGCACAAAAAGTGCTGCTATTGTTACTGATGTTCTTGGACCTGCGTCTTTGGAGACATGCTTGCAACAGTTAAATACGCCGCTGGCTGCTGACAAACCAGATTCTCTTCCTTTTTTTTCAATTGCTTCTGATGCATCAAATCACGGCACTACCAAACTATTCCCTCTAGCAGTGAGGTTTTACACCCCAGAACATGGCGTGCAGAACAAGGTACTGGACTTTTATGAAGACCTCAAAGAAGACTCTGATGCCATATTTAACCAGGTTGTTTCAAGGCTGCAGGAGATGAACCTGGGGTTAGAACGGGTGTCTGCATACGCAGCAGATAACGCCAGTGTGAATTATGGGGTACATAAATCTGTATATAAAAAGTTGAAAGAAAAGAATGGTGCTATCATTAAAGCCAACTGCGTTGCCCACATTCTGCATAACTGTGGGAGGAATGCAGGTGACAAGCTTAAAGTGGATGTTGAGGCTGTAGTCACGAAAATATACGGTCATTTTTCAATATCGGCTAAACGAGTCCAAGAATTGAAAGACATTTTTGATTTTGTGGAGGAGGAGTACATGACACTTCACAGGCACGTACCAACACGGTGGCTCAGTCTGTGGCCAGCTGTCAAACGACTTAATGACTGCTGGCCTGCTGTCAAAAGTTATTTTTGTCTCTTGGAGAAGATAACTGCCCAGTGGCTCTTTGGAGTTTTTTTGCTAGTGATGAGGATGGCGAGGGAGTGCCATGTGAACTCCAGGCATACATAGCGTTTTTACAGAATAGCCTAAAGCTGTTTTATGACGCTGTGCTTGAAGTTGAGGGGAATGAGACAACTGTCTGTGAGCTTTTCGATCTCATGACAAATCTAAAACTGAAACTTAATCAACGGTTAAAGGATCGTTTCTTTGGATTTGAGACAAGAGAGCTCCTGCAGAGCTTCCCTACCGCACAGGCTGCTGCGATTGAAAAGGACCTTCTCAAGTTCTATGAGAGTGCACTCACTTACCTTAACAAATGGTTTGATTTCTCTGATCAGAATTACATGAAACACATCGCATGCTTGGCTGTCAAGAGAGAATTCAGCTTCCAAGAGCTCTGCGGAGCAGCTGAAGCTCTTAATATGACCAAACAACTGGATATGGACCTCCTTTATGATGAGTTTAGTATTATGCTCCCACGGATGAGAGAACTCGCAGTGACAAAAGATTCTGTTGCATCAAAGTGGACAGCATTACTGAAGCATGCAATGATGCCAAACATGACAGCTTTATTGTCGTTCAGTCACCAACGCTTTCGTGGAGAGACTGTTTTCACTGATGGTGGGGGCTTGGACTAAGGATAGGAATCGCTGCAGCATTGATCTAATCAAGAGTGAAATTCAAGTTAAAGTGAACTACAGCTGCACATGCCAGGAGTTTTACAAGGATGTACTGAAGGAGAAGACCCTGCTAGATGCTGCCCGTTCCAACAATACAAGTTCAAGGCCAATAAGTAGATCGAGTAAAGGTAAGCTAACTTTCTACGTGTGTGTGTGTGTGTGTGTGTGTGTGTGTGTGTGTGTGTGTGTGTGTGTGTGTGTGTGTGTGTGTGTGTGTGTGTGTGTGTGTGTGTGTGTGTGTGTGTGTGTGTGTGTGTGAAAAGCTACTTGGTCCTTAATGCTGTTATTCATTCATTTCAACTAAATAGGCGTCTCTCTCTCTCTTTCCCCCTCACTCTCGCTCGCTCTCACTCGCTCGCTCTCTCTGTCTGTCTCTCTCTCTCTCTCTCTCTCTCTCTCTCTCTCTCTCTCTCTCTCTCTCTCTCTCTCTCTCTCTCTATCTCTCTCTCTCAGACCCCACCCTGCCTGGCCGTGTCGTGTCTCTCTCTGACTGTCCATGGTGCTGAAGTCTGAAGATTTTTTTTTTTTTTTTTATGATTGTTTTACATATCTACAGTATATATTTTGACTGTAGTTTACACAGATATGTGAGTCTTATAGGATTGCCTTGGACTGCCTTATTTTGACATACTGCTCCATTGATAAATGCGGACTTTGTGGAGCTTCATTGTGCTGTTAATTGCCAATTTGCAATAGTAGAAACACTGTAGGCTACTTTCTTTTATGGCGATTTGTAACAATGTGATGTTTTGAAAAACACTCCAGTTGTTGTTTGTTATAATAAACAATGATTAGTATTTGAGAAACGGTCGTCTATTGTTATCTAATATAATCCACAAAATACATTAGTATAAACCCATTTTGTTTGAATATTTTATTAGGCAGAAATTGTTTTTTGTGATAATAAATTGGTAAAATCAGGCAAAAATAAGAATAAAATAACATAACCCTAACCTAACTCCTAATCCTAACCCTAAAACCGAAATAAAGAAACCAAAAACTTGAAAAAAAACCAACCGAATCCGAACCGAACCCGCCCAAAAATTTCGCGTGCGCGCTTCGCGCGCGCGGGGGGGGGGGGGGGGGGGCACATGCACGCGCGCGCGCAGCGCGCATGTGTCCCGCGATATCCCGCGGGACGGGTTAATCTGTCCCTCAATGGGCCTGTTTGGAGGTGGTCACCCTACCCCTCCTGCTCATATGCAGGTGGTCACTTGTGGTCCGTGAAGGTATTGCATGTGGTCCCTGACCATGCATTTAGTAATGTAGGAAAGTGACTTTTTTTTCTTGTTCCATGGAACAGTGCATTAATGACCTGGTGACGTTGATGGACATTGTCATTATTTAATTTCAAGCTTTTTTTTCCTCCCACACCACGCCCAGTAATTCCAATATTTTCTTACATTTGGTGGACTTATGAAATATGATTTAAACATATTTTAATACATTTAACAAAGGTATTTTATTTTTGTATTTACATTTTAAAACATTTTCCCATTGACAACCTGCAGGCCTAATTATGCCCTGCACCACTAGTAGTCCGTGGACCATTGGTTGAGAAACAGTGATATGTATAGACAACACATGCACAGCAAGTGCTACCAAAAGCACTAATCTTGTCTCATATCCCCAGCTAACACACAACAGTGGTGCCCAGGTTGATGCAGGGTGGTCCCTGGTTCCCTGATTGAAAACCCCTGATTTAAAATATGCTCCTCATTGACTTTGTACAGTGAAGAGGCTCTGGAGAAGCTCTTTTAAGCCCGTAAAACGAACCCAAACAAAGCTGATTCTGACTGTATAGATAGAACATCTTCTTAAAATAAAAATGTCAACTTCCTAATGATTTAGCTATTTTTATTAGATTCAAATAATAAAAGCAACAGGAAGTTGACATAAAAAAAAGGCGTGGAAACATTTTGGCTTCCCTATAAGACAGAAAACGAAAAAGGCGAGAAGATAACGGGCAAAACAAAGAGCAAGAGCCAAAGAGTTTACGAGGTGCATCGCTGTTTTCATGGCCAAAGATATCAGGCCGTTCTCCATTGTTGAAAATGAAGGGTTTAGGCAAAACTAATGGTAAACACGCTGGAGCCAAAATACCATATCCCGTCACGTCTGCACGTTAGTGATAAAGTAATGCTTTACAAGGAAACAAAATAAAAGGTTATTCAGAGCCTTGAAGATGTAGATATCCATAGCGATTACAACAGACGGCTGGACATCGAGGGCCACCCAGAGTTATATCACAATCACGGCCCATGGTATTACAAGCAAGTGGGAGATGGTAAACTGTGTGCTTCAAATTCACCCTCTGTTCGAATCGCACACTGGAATCAACATAGGTGACGTTCTGAAAACAGCTGTGACTGAATGGAATCTTAAAAGTCCTAATTTCAATATTTTAAGTTATTCTTTATTTTATCAGGAATTTGTATTAAAATTGTATTTCACTTTTTTTAAAGACAAAGACAACTATAATGCCTTAGTTTGTGCACGGCTTACAGTACAGTTGGCTTGTTATCTACCTCAGGAATAAAAAGGCATTCTTTGAGTATTGAAAAGAGGGTAAGAGTATTGTTAAAAGAAACCTGGATTTGAGATTTGTGTAGGAAAAATGATTTAAAAAAAGTTTCCACTCGTTTGCTACAGTATAAAGAGAATAAGAGAAAACAAACGAACCGGTCTGGGTTTGTGTAAGAGGAAAAAAAAAAAAGAAATCGGTCATTTGTCTGGAAAATAATTTTGTGTGAGATCGTGAGAAATGGTATCCTGAACCTCATGATTCGAATCGTATCGTGAGTTCAGTGAATCGTTACATGCCTACTTGCGACCGATAAAAATTGGTCCACAACCCAAAGATGGCTACCGCCCCACTGTTTGGGAAACAGCAGTGGCAAAGGGTATTTTTTCAATTCTTTTTTTAAATTTCCCCAATTTTCTTTTTTAAATAACTGAAAAAAAGTTATTGAAAAAACATGGTCTCCTCACGCATTAGAAGGACAATAGGACAGTTTGAAGGTACAATGGGTTTGTATAGGAAGGGGTGTATAATGGGGCGGCACCTGGGCTGGCCAGTCAGATTCCAGGGGAAGGACACAGTGTCATATAGCAGTGAGTGAAGGTATCTGTGGAGCTTCAGCAGACACAGGATCAGGCAGCAGGATGAAGATGGTACTGCGGCTGAGTGTGGCCTCTCTGCTTCTTTCCTCCCTAACCATGGCGATGGATGGTAATATCTAATATCTATCATCTTGTGTCGCTTATATCATTTAGAAAACATTGAATTGAATGCCAAATATGATTATTAGCCTGCCACCTAGGGACAAAGGGGAAACATAAACAACCTGTGATTCTTATAACTGTATAGCTGTTGCATTGGGGGTGGCCATAGCTAAGTGGTTAATGAGCCCGCCTGGGCAGCCAGAGGCCCTGGTTGTCGCAGGTTCGATTCCAGGCCAGCAATGTGTGTCCCTGAGCTTTGCTATTATGAATTGGAAATTAAAACTCTTAATTGTTAATGATTGCTATCAAAAGGTGATACTATGGTGCAATTATGGGAAACATTCTTATAAACCATTAAATGAAAACTGGGAAAGCATCTGTGTCATTTTAGATTTTTTTTTTAACACAAATCTTCTCTGCTGAGGGTCTCCCTGGCTCAAAACATTTTTAGATGGTGGGTCTGCGGTCAAATACATATCATTTTGGGGGTCCTTAGCACGAAAGATTTGAGAACTACTGATTTAGAAGGCATTTGATTTGGAAGGCATTAGGTCTTAAAGGGTTAGTTCAGATTTTTTGAGTATTTTCTGTAGGAAATACTTACCATTAATGTAGTGGTTGCAAAGGTATTAATTGATTGCCCGAGTCCCGTGGTCAGAGTTATGGTCCGTTTCTGATAAATATGAAGTAGTTCCGGTAGATTAGTAGATTTGGTGGGGGCCGCTCATTAAAAATAAATAAATTAAAAAAACTAACGTCATTTGTATTGTTGACCTATTTCTACCATATAGAGCAGGTCTCGTTCAATTTCGACCCCTCTGTCACATGGTACTAATGTTTGTGTCCAGAATCACTGCGCCGCGGCAGCCTACTCACGCACAAAATATATGACACAAAAAATAGTACCATGTGACAGAGGGGTCGAAATTGAACGAAACCTGCTCTATATGGTAGAAATAGGTCAACAATACAAATGACGCTAGTTTTTTTTTATTTATTATTTTTAATGAGCGGCCCCCACCAAATCTACTAATCTACCGGAACTACATGCATATTTATCAGAAACGGACCATAACTCTGACCACGGGACTCGGGCAATCAATTAATACCTTTGCAACCACTACATTAATGGTAAGTATTTCCTACAGAAAATACTCAAAAAATCTGAACTATCCCTTTAATGGGTTAATGGTTCCACTGTAAAATACAGCAGACCCTGATGTGTGCTCAATCGATCTATGGGTTAGGAGTCTGTGTGTAGCCAGCAAAGGTGATGTTATTACCATTGATGTTCTCACTTAAAATATTACATTATAGCAGGTATACAAGCTTGCAGCATGTCACTTCGTGCCGCGCTACAAGCTTGCACATTTGCTATTTTTGAAATGATTTGAAAAATCTAAAAAATGTTTCGAACATTTTTAATAATACTTTTGAATATTTGTTCCTCTTTTCTGGGAGTCCCTGACAAGAAAGAAAATCAGATGGGGGTCCACGGCCAAATATATATATATATATATATATCAATTTGGGGGTCCTTGGCATGGAAAATGTTGAGAATTACTGATTTAGAAGGTATTTGTTGAATCTGCCTCATTGGTTAAGCCTGAGGTGTATTTCCCAGAAGTGGTGTTGTCTAATAGTAACAAGTCCCTGAAAAACTTTAATTCAGAGGAGCGTTCTCAAATACCATAATGAATTTGTGTGACTGGAACTACAGCTGTTACCTGTTGTTTGAAGCATTGCTCCTTGTTAGATTGTATCAAATGCACTGTCCAGTGGCAATTTTATAGGGGGGGGGGTCTTTCTTTGATCTCTGCTCTGCCCACGAGTTAACGAGCATAGTTTGTTCCTTTGAAAATAAAACTACAATAATAAGGACTGTCTGTCTGTCACCCTGACATGTGCATGAAGGATATCACATGTAAGCAAGCTGTGATACTTACATGGAATGTTACATTATTAGTTACATTGTTTGTTGTGCTTACTTTGCAACTGTCTGGTAGTTTAATTGTTTTATTGGCTTAAGTACGGTGTACCATTTTTATTCAGTGTTCATTATGTATTTGCACTGTATTAGCCATACTGGTGACAGTAGATTAATAGTGTTGTCTCTTGACAATTTCTAGATCTGTGAGCCAAGGCCACCTGCTTTTTACAGAGGAGGATAGGTGGGCACTAGGGACATCTGGGCTATTTTGTCCAAAATGTTGAACATTTTTATATTTGAAAAATGGTCTTAAGTAATGTAAAGTATACATGATGTGAACATGCACTGTACATCATTATCAGACATGATTTTATCCTTCAACTTCTTGTTTTGGCCCAAAAATTACTGGATATACAGTTTTTTTTAGCAATTTGTAGCAATTGTAGAAATATTAGTTAATTGTCGAATGTTTAAGCATGTATACTTTACTTTATTAGAAAAAAACATTTCCACATATCACATTTTTAAACATTTTGGAGAAAATTGCCAATTTATCAGAGAGGTGACCCCCCCCCCCCCCCCATTTCACTGTATCCAACATTATTTGATTATTTGTTTCCTTATTCAGCAGCCACATTGTTGCTCATCCATAATATCAGGTCTGTGTGTATGTCTATAATGAATAGAGATGATTTGTACTAGGTGACCCAGACATGCTCCCACCTGTACAAGAGATCATTTAACCTTACATACTATGCATTAGTCAAATTAATCATTAATACATTTGATCAAAGATCACACAGAACCCTGATGAGTTGACCTTTATACTGTCTCCTGATGCGTGCCTGGTGTGTGTGTGTGTGTGTGTGTGTGTGTGTGTGTGTGTGTGTGTGTGTGTGTGTGTGTGTGTGTGTGTGTGTGTGTGTGTGTGTGTGTGTGCGCGCTTGTGTGCATGTATATATATATATATATATTTATATATATATATATATAGAGCAACATACGCTTTTCAGAAAACTCTTAGGATTTAGAACAGTGGTTCTCAAAATAGCAGATTACAAGCTCACAACGCATCACGTTGTGCCGCACTGTGATCTTGTACATCTGCTATTACTGAACATTAAAAAAAAAAGATCTTGAAAAATGCTGAAAATTTAGATTTTTTTTTACACATAATCTTCTCTTCTGGGGGTCTTCCTGGCTCAAAACATTTTCAGATGGTGGGTCCGTGGTCAAATACATATCATTTTGGGGGTCCTTGGCACGAAAGATTTGAGAAATACTGATTTAGAAGGCATTTTGTAGAACCGGCCTTAGGTCTTAATGGGTTAATGGTTCCACTGTAAAATACAGATGTGTGCTCAACCTCAATTGATCTATTGATCTATACACACAGGAGTCTGTGTGTAGCCAGCTACAATGGATACATTTTCAGGGCACCTTATACAAAGGTGACATTATTACCATTGATGTTCTCACTTAAAATATTAAATTATAGCAGGTATACAAGCTTGCAGCACGTCACTTCGTGCCGCGCTACAAGCTTGCACATTTGCTATTTTTTTTTTGAAAATCTCAAAAATGTTTCGAACATTTTTAATAATACTTTTGAATATTTTTTCTTCTCTTCTGGGAGTCCCTGGCAAGAAAAAAAATCAGATGGGGGTCCACGACCAAATATATATATCAGTTTAGGGGTCCTTGGCATGGAAAATGTTGAGAATGACTGATTTAGAAGGTATTTGTTGAATCTGCCCCATAGGTTAAGCCTGAGGTGTATTTCCCAGAAGTGGTGTTGTCTAATAGTAACAAGTCCCTGAAAAACTTTAATTCAGAGGAGCGTTCTCAAATACCATAATGAATTTGTGTGACTGGAACTACAGCTGTTACCTGTTGTTTGAAGCATTGCTCCTTGTTAGATTGTATCAAATGCACTGTCCAGTGGCGATTTTATAGGGGGGGGGGGGGTCTTTCTTTGATCTCTGCTCTGCCCACGAGTTAACGAGCATAGTTTGTTCCTTTGAAAATCAAACTACAATAATAAGGACTGTCTGTCTGTCACCCTGACATGTGCATGAAGGATATAACATGTAAGCAAGCTGTGATACTTACATGGAATGTTACATTATTAGTTACATTGTTTGTTGTGCTTACTTTGCAACTGTCTGGTAGTTTAATTGTTTTATTGGCTTAAGTACGGTGTACCATTTTTATTCAGTGTTCATTATGTATTTGCACTGTATTAGCCATACTGGTGACAGTAGATTAATAGTGTTGTCTCTTGACAATGTCTAGATCTGTGAGCCAAGGCCACCTGCTTTTTACAGAGGAGGATAGGTGGGCACTAGGGACATCTGGGCTATTTTGTCCAAAATGTTGAACATTTTTATATTTGAAAAATGGTCTTAAGTAATGTAAAGTATACATGATGTGAACATGCACTGTACATCATTATCAGACATGATTTTATCCTTCAACTTCTTGTTTTGGCCCAAAAATGACTGGATATACAGTTTTTTTTAGCAATTTGTAGCAATTGTAGAAGTATTAGTTAATTGTCGAATGTTTAATAAAAAAAAAAACATTTCCAGATATCACATTTTTAAACATTTTGGAGAAAATTGCCAATTTATCAGAGAGGTGACCCCCCCCCCCCATTTCACTGTATCCAACATTATTTGTTTCCTTATTCAGCAGCCACATTGTTGCTCATCCATAATATCAGGTCTGTGTGTATGTCTTTAATGAATAGAAATGATTTGTACTAGGTGACCCAGACATGCTCCCACCTGTACAAGAGATCATTTAACCTTACATACTATGCATTAGTCAAATTAATCATTAATACATTTGATCAAAGATCACACAGAACCCTGATGAGTTGACCTTTATACTGTCTCCTGATGCGTGCCTGGTGTGTGTGTGTGTGTGTGTGTGTGTGTGTGTGTGTGTGTGTGTGTGTGTGTGTGTGTGTGTGTGTGTGTGTGTGTGTGTGTGTGTGTGTGTGTGTGTGTGTGTGTGTGTGTGTGTGTGTGTGTGTGCGCGCGCTTGTGTGCGTGCGTGCCTGTGTGCATGTATATATATATATATATTTATATATATATATATATATATAGAGCAACATACGCTTTTCAGAAAACTCTTAGGATTTAGAACAGTGGTTCTCAAAATAGCAGATTACAAGCTCACAACGCATCACTTTGTGCCGCACTGTGATCTTGTACATCTGCTATTACTGAACATAAAAAAAAAAAGATCTTGAAAAATGCTGAAAATTTAGATATTTTTTTTACACATAATCTTCTCTTCTGGGGGTCTTCCTGGCTCAAAACATTTTCAGATGGTGGGTCCGTGGTCAAATACATATCATTTTGGGGGTCCTTGGCACGAAAGATTTGAGAAATACTGATTTAGAAGGCATTTTGTAGAACCGGCCTTAGGTCTTAATGGGTTAATGGTTCCACTGTAAAATACAGATGTGTGCTCAACCTCAATTGATCTATTGATCTATACACACAGGAGTCTGTGTGTAGCCAGCTACAATGGATACATTTTCAGGGCACCTTATACAAAGGTGACATTATTACCATTGATGTTCTCACTTAAAATATTAAATTATAGCAGGTATACAAGCTTGCAGCACGTCACTTCGTGCCGCGCTACAAGCTTGCACATTTGCTATTTTTTTGGGAAAATCTCAAAAATGTTTCGAACATTTTTAATAATACTTTTGAATATTTTTTCTTCTCTTCTGGGAGTCCCTGGCAAGAAAAAAAATCAGATGGGGGTCCACGACCAAATATATATATCAGTTTAGGGGTCCTTGGCATGGAAAATGTTGAGAATGACTGATTTAGAAGGTATTTGTTGAATCTGCCCCATAGGTTAAGCCTGAGGTGTATTTCCCAGAAGTGGTGTTGTCTAATAGTAACAAGTCCCTGAAAAACTTTAATTCAGAGGAGCGTTCTCAAATACCATAATGAATTTGTGTGACTGGAACTACAGCTGTTACCTGTTGTTTGAAGCATTGCTCCTTGTTAGATTGTATCAAATGCACTGTCCAGTGGCGATTTTATAGGGGGGGGGGTCTTTCTTTGATCTCTGCTCTGCCCAGGAGTTAACGAGCATAGTTTGTTCCTTTGAAAATAAAACTACAATAATAAGGACTGTCTGTCTGTCACCCTGACATGCGCATGAAGGATATAACATGTAAGCAAGCTGTGATACTTACATGGAATGTTACATTATTAGTTACATTGTTTGTTGTGCTTACTTTGCAACTGTCTGGTAGTTTAATTGTTTTATTGGCTTAAGTACGGTGTACCATTTTTATTCAGTGTTCATTATGTATTTGCACTGTATTAGCCATACTGGTGACAGTAGATTAATAGTGTTGTCTCTTGACAATTTCTAGATCTGTGAGCCAAGGCCACCTGCTTTTTACAGAGGAGGATAGGTGGGCACTAGGGACATCTGGGCTATTTTGTCCAAAATGTTGAACATTTTTATATTTGAAAAATGGTCTTAAGTAATGTAAAGTATACATGATGTGAACATGCACTGTACATCATTATCAGACATGATTTTATCCTTCAACTTCTTGTTTTGGCCCAAAAATGACTGGATATACAGTTTCTTTTAGCAATTTGTAGCAATTGTAGAAATATTAGTTAATTGTCGAATGTTTAAGCATGTATACTTTACTTTATTAGAAAAAAACATTTCCACATATCACATTTTTAAACATTTTGGAGAAAATTGCCAATTTATCAGAGAGGTGACCACCCCCCCCCCATTTCACTGTAGCCAACATTATTTGTTTCCTTATTCAGCAGCCACATTGTTGCTCATCCATAATATCAGGTCTGTGTGTATGTCTATAATGAATAGAGATGATTTGTACTAGGTGACCCAGACATGCTCCCACCTGTACAAGAGATCATTTAACCTTACATACTATGCATTAGTCAAATTAATCATTAATACATTTGATCAAAGATCACACAGAACCCTGATGAGTTGACCTTTATACTGTCTCCTGATGCGTGCCTGGTGTGTGTGTGTGTGTGTGTGTGTGTGTGTGTGTGTGTGTGTGTGTGTGTGTGTGTGTGTGTGCGCGCTTGTGTGCATGTATATATATATATATATTTATATATATATATATATATAGAGCAACATACGCTTTTCAGAAAACTCTTAGGATTTAGAACAGTGGTTCTCAAAATAGCAGATTACAAGCTCACAACGCATCACGTTGTGCCGCACTGTGATCTTGTACATCTGCTATTACTGAACATTAAAAAAAAAAGATCTTGAAAAATGCTGAAAATTTAGATTTTTTTTTACACATAATCTTCTCTTCTGGGGGTCTTCCTGGCTCAAAACATTTTCAGATGGTGGGTCCGTGGTCAAATACATATCATTTTGGGGGTCCTTGGCACGAAAGATTTGAGAAATACTGATTTAGAAGGCATTTTGTAGAACCGGCCTTAGGTCTTAATGGGTTAATGGTTCCACTGTAAAATACAGATGTGTGCTCAACCTCAATTGATCTATTGATCTATACACACAGGAGTCTGTGTGTAGCCAGCTACAATGGATACATTTTCAGGGCACCTTATACAAAGGTGACATTATTACCATTGATGTTCTCACTTAAAATATTAAATTATAGCAGGTATACAAGCTTGCAGCACGTCACTTCGTGCCGCGCTACAAGCTTGCACATTTGCTATTTTTTTTTTGAAAATCTCAAAAATGTTTCGAACATTTTTAATAATACTTTTGAATATTTTTTCTTCTCTTCTGGGAGTCCCTGGCAAGAAAAAAAATCAGATGGGGGTCCACGACCAAATATATATATCAGTTTAGGGGTCCTTGGCATGGAAAATGTTGAGAATGACTGATTTAGAAGGTATTTGTTGAATCTGCCCCATAGGTTAAGCCTGAGGTGTATTTCCCAGAAGTGGTGTTGTCTAATAGTAACAAGTCCCTGAAAAACTTTAATTCAGAGGAGCGTTCTCAAATACCATAATGAATTTGTGTGACTGGAACTACAGCTGTTACCTGTTGTTTGAAGCATTGCTCCTTGTTAGATTGTATCAAATGCACTGTCCAGTGGCGATTTTATAGGGGGGGGGGGGTCTTTCTTTGA
Source organism: Gymnoscopelus microlampas (assembly GCF_963454915.1). Taxonomy (NCBI): domain Eukaryota; kingdom Metazoa; phylum Chordata; class Actinopteri; order Myctophiformes; family Myctophidae; genus Gymnoscopelus; species Gymnoscopelus microlampas. The sequence continues at coordinate 4,504,341 of NC_139939.1, read as the reverse complement.
TCTCTGCTCTGCCCACGAGTTAACGAGCATAGTTTGTTCCTTTGAAAATCAAACTACAATAATAAGGACTGTCTGTCTGTCACCCTGACATGTGCATGAAGGATATAACATGTAAGCAAGCTGTGATACTTACATGGAATGTTACATTATTAGTTACATTGTTTGTTGTGCTTACTTTGCAACTGTCTGGTAGTTTAATTGTTTTATTGGCTTAAGTACGGTGTACCATTTTTATTCAGTGTTCATTATGTATTTGCACTGTATTAGCCATACTGGTGACAGTAGATTAATAGTGTTGTCTCTTGACAATGTCTAGATCTGTGAGCCAAGGCCACCTGCTTTTTACAGAGGAGGATAGGTGGGCACTAGGGACATCTGGGCTATTTTGTCCAAAATGTTGAACATTTTTATATTTGAAAAATGGTCTTAAGTAATGTAAAGTATACATGATGTGAACATGCACTGTACATCATTATCAGACATGATTTTATCCTTCAACTTCTTGTTTTGGCCCAAAAATGACTGGATATACAGTTTTTTTTAGCAATTTGTAGCAATTGTAGAAGTATTAGTTAATTGTCGAATGTTTAATAAAAAAAAAAACATTTCCAGATATCACATTTTTAAACATTTTGGAGAAAATTGCCAATTTATCAGAGAGGTGACCCCCCCCCCCCATTTCACTGTATCCAACATTATTTGTTTCCTTATTCAGCAGCCACATTGTTGCTCATCCATAATATCAGGTCTGTGTGTATGTCTTTAATGAATAGAAATGATTTGTACTAGGTGACCCAGACATGCTCCCACCTGTACAAGAGATCATTTAACCTTACATACTATGCATTAGTCAAATTAATCATTAATACATTTGATCAAAGATCACACAGAACCCTGATGAGTTGACCTTTATACTGTCTCCTGATGCGTGCCTGGTGTGTGTGTGTGTGTGTGTGTGTGTGTGTGTGTGTGTGTGTGTGTGTGTGTGTGTGTGTGTGTGTGTGTGTGTGTGTGTGTGTGTGTGTGTGTGTGTGTGTGTGTGTGTGCGCGCGCTTGTGTGCGTGTGTGCATGTATATATATATATATATATATATATATATATATATATATATATATATAAATAGAGGGAGAGAGAGAGCAACATACGCTTTTCAGAGTTAGAACAGTGGTTCTCAAAAATAGCAGATTACAAGCTCACAACGCATCACTTTGTGCCGCACTGTGATCTTGTATATATGCTATTACTGATCATTTGAAAAAAAAGATCTTGAAAAATGCTGAATAATTTAGATTTTTTTTAACACATATCTTCTCTTCTGGGGGTCTTCCCGGCTCAAAACATTTTCAGATGGTGGGTCCGTGGCCAAATACATATCATTTTGGGGGTCCTTGGCACGAAAGATTTGAGAAATACTGATTTAGAAGTCATGTTGTAGAACCGGCCTTAGGTCTTAATGGGTTAATGGTTCCACTGTAAAATACAGATATGTGCTCAACCTCAATTGATCTATTGATCTATACACAAAGGAGTCTGTGTGTAGCCAGCTACAATGGATACATTTTCAGGGCACCTTATACAAAGGTGACATTATTACCATTGATGTTCTCACTTAAAATATAAAATTATAGCAGATATACAAATTCACAGCGCGTCACTTTGTGCTGCGCTGCAAGCTTGCACATCTGCTATTTTTTTTAATTATTTGAAAAATCTCAAAAATTCTTGGAACATTTTTAATAATACTTTTGAATATATTTTTTACACACTTCTTCTCTTCTGGAAGTCCCTGGCAATAAAAACATAAATCTGATGGGGGTCCACGGCCAAATATATATATATCAGTTTGGGGGTCCTTGGAATGGAAATGTCGAGAATTACTGATTTAGAAAGCATTTTTAGGATCTGCCTCATAGGTTAAACCTGAGGTGTATTTCCCAGAAGTGGTGTTGTCTAATAGTATTGTTGTCTAAATGTATTAAAAATTCCACAAGTCCAATATAAATTATTTGTACTATAGGTGACCCAGACATGCTCCCTCCTGTACAAGAGTTCATTCAACCTTACATACGCATTAATCAAATTAATCATTAATACATTAATCAAAGATCACACAGAACCCTGATGAGTTGACCTTTATACTCTCTCTCTCTCTCTCTCTCTCTCTCTCTCTCTCTCTCTCTCTCTCTCTCTCTCTCTCTCTATCTGTGTGCGTGCACGTGTGCGTGTGCGTGATACACTGTGCAGTTCATCAGAAACATGGTTCAAATATCATAATACATGTAATGTATATACAAAGGTCATGACCTCTGTGTCCACCCTTGGTGGTAAAAGTCTCTGTGTGATCAAATCACCATGACAACCAACCTTGTTTGCTTACAACAAACCATTGTTTATATTACATTCATAACTGAATAGCTTTGGATTTGTGTATCCTGATAGATATCAGTTATTCATTCTCAATGTTAGCAGCAAACAGGAGGGCATCATGTCAAGTATTGGTAAAGAGGATATATGAACTGATG
>NC_139939.1:4404317-4496817 GCF_963454915.1 Gymnoscopelus microlampas | reverse complement strand
AGTCCATTTGTGTGTCAGTCTCAGTATTTGATAGTTTTTTTTTCGACATAGCCCCACCATTTCAGAACTTCACACTTCTCTGATCTTTCCCTGTAAGTCCCCTGAAAAGCCACAGCCCACCCCCCCCCTGTTCACACCTGATTAGCCTTTGTTTAAATCTAAAAAAAAAAATTCTTGGTCTGCTCTTTACAAAAAAAAAAAAGATTGAGAAAAAAACGGCTTTGAAAAAAAAAAGCAGCTCACAACGCAAGGCTATTGTCTCTGTACAGAGCCTGATGATGTCAGGTTGGTGGGAGGAACCAGTAACTGTACTGGCAACCTGGGGATGAAACACCAGGGAGAGTGGAGACAAGCTGATCTTCAAAGCGAGCTTGTAGATCAGCTTGTAGATCAGCACTTTTCAAGTGGTTACGGTAAAAAGAAAAAATCATATCACACAAAGATTTGGCGGACCCCCTGTAGTAACTCTGAGGACCCCCTAGGGGTCCCGGACCCCCTGTTGAAGACCCCTGTCTTAGATCATGTAAGAGTTACAGTATGGAGTCAGACTGCAGCCTGGGTATGGGGAAAGAGGCCTCTGAATTCTATGTGAGAAGTTCAGCCTACTACAGTGAATGCTTTTAAATACGGCACAGAATGCGGCAGGAGAACAGTTCCACCTGGACTTGTACCCCTTGTTACATTCAGCTGAGTGGAATGCGAGCATAGCTTTCAAGTCACTCCATTCGCCATTATATACAGGTGCATTCCAAAGAATTAGATTATCATGAAAAAGTTATATTTTTACCCTTAATGTAATTAAAAATCACACCCTGTGTGAAGGAACTGTGTCACTGTGTGAAGGGAACTGTGTCATTTTTTGGTTTCTTTGAGCTATTTAAAAATAGCAGATATACAAGCTCATAGCGTGGCACAGAGTGCCGCACTATGAGCTTGTAGATCTGCCATTTTTGAAAATATATATTTTCAAAGCGACAGATTAAAAAAAAAACGTATGTTGCTATAATATCAGTGGTTCTCAAACTTTTTTCATGTCAAGGACCCCCAAAATCGTATTTGGGCGCAAACTCCCATCTCAAAATATTTTGTTCCAGGGACCCCCCAGAAGCAAAAATTTGAGTTTTTAAAAATCGCTTTAACACTAGCATGACTGGGGTTTCATTATCCCACACACTGCCTGAAAAACGGTCTTTTTGATCCCCAAATCAGGCTATTCTATTGGTCACTATCTCCCCTCCGTGCTCCAGACGAGCTCACACCTTCTCCCCCAAACAGTGGGGGGTTCCATTGTCTTCTAAATAGCTATTAACATCTCAATTGCACTCTGCTGAGTCAGTGAGCTCACTCACATATGTTGTTGCAGGCAGGCAGAAACATAATAAAATAGGCTTACTTGTAATGGTAACTGCAGATTCTGTATGTAAAGTCTTTATTAAAAAAAAAGCGTATAAAACAGTGCGATCTGTAGCGTCACATTAAACTCTTCAGTGAAACATGGAGCCTATATGAACGCTGAAGCCACTGTCTAATTACGTGACTATCTCCATTGTCCAAAACACATGGATATCTCTTGACAAACCAATATTATATTATATAATATTCACATTATTGTCTGAGCGTAAAGCTCTCATTCTATCAGCTGTCCACGTCGCTGACAAAGTGAACACATCGCTATGTTCCACAAATGTGCTCACTCCTGCTCTACTCCTGCGCAAAATATCTGATCTTCTGAATTGTTTTGGAAAATATAAAAGCTTCAATCAGCAATGCATTGAAATTGAATGCATGAAAATTTACTTTTTGCACCACTGCATTGTACCAACACACCACATAACTAATACATTGATAAAATGATGATTTCACAGAACTCTTTCACACATCCAACGGAAGTGCGAGAACAGGGCCAGTCCTGCCATTGCATTCTATCTCTATCTATAGACGTAGTCCAAACCATAACACAGTCTTCATCTCCATTGCTGTTAGGCTCATGCGTGTCCCAGTACCTGTAGAAGAAGGGACATTTACTTCATGAAAATGCATTGACCTCCGACTTCCCAGTAACTGAAAACATTGACAACGTCACCAGGGCCCTATTTCACGAAAGGTGAATTAGGGCTTAAGCCTGGCTTTAACACCTATCCTGGCTTAATTTAGCCAGGATTAGGAATGAATTGGTTTCATGAAAGCTGAATTATCTTGCCAGATTAGTTTAGCCAGTTCACCCTGGCTAAGTTTATCCATGACTAGATTTCACGAAAGAGAATTGAAGCAATCCTACCTTAGTTACCATGGCAATTTAGCTGTGAAGTTAGCCTGGTCAGGAGCAGGCTAACAGCCAAGCTTACTTAATCCAGTGCCTTGTTCTTCAAGTTTTTTTTTTAAATCAATACAATAAGAAATAATCAAATTAATTATATTACTGAAATAGTGTGTGACCATGAATCATAATTGTTTCACAATGACTCATGTGATATGTCATTGTCACTCTGTTAACACTATAGTTCATATTGTTTCATATATGTTTGATCATATATTACATTTTTATTTATTATTTTTGGGCGGTGCAACCGCCCCTATATGTGAGGTTTGGACCCCCACCCATTGCACCCCCCCAACCCTGCGCTGTGATTGGCCACCATTGTACCCCCTGACCCTGCACCGTGATTGGCCACCATTGTACACTGGTTGACTCTATTCAGGACCGTGATTGGCTAGTGAAAACATGACACATGTGCAGTCCTATGAATAGGACTGTGTACTTAAAAAAAACACATTATTGTTTTTTTTTAAGTGAATCACCCCCTGTGATGAACACTGTGACCACACCGCCCACTTCACACTGGGTGTGATTTTTAATTTATGTATACATTATTAGTTACGGGTTTAAAAGAGCCTTTTCACTGAATGTAAGTCAATGAGGAGCATATTTTAAATAATCAATTTCTAGTCAATGGGGATTTTTTTTTTTTGATTTCTTGTCCACCTTTGGAGTTACATCATGATGGCAAGGTAACTACACAACCCAAACCTCTACCAAAGTGGTCTTGAAGATGTGGGGTTATTGCACGATCTGTCGCGCCCACCATCGACACAGCCTGGCTTGACAAGGCCTAGCTCAAGTCGCTCCTTTTCCTGGCATGGCACCTGGAGTAACGCTTGTCATGGCAGACCCTGCCTTGAGCAATGTTGTGCCAACTTTGTAGTCCAAGCAAACTAGCTCATGTTGGACCTCAAAATCAAAGTAATTGTAACAGATTTTTTACAGATTTTTTACATAAAAAATATTTTTAACATAATAATAGTAAAAAAAAAAAAAAAAAAAATCATAGTTGCGGAAATACGTTTAATTGGCATCAATCCACAATGGCAGCCACTTATTGTCAAAAAGCCACATACAATGATTGTCCTATTTTCATTTGTCCACTTCCAATTACATTTTGAGGTATGGAATTCAGATAAAATATCAAAATCTAATTTTAGCCATTTTTTAACCAATATAACAGAACTGCAGGAAGTTATTACCAGATATTCTACCAGAATTTCACATCAAAGTAATTGTAACAGATTATTTTTCACACCATACATCATTTCAATGAGGTGTTCAGAACAACATACTAAAAGTCCTAATAAATCCTAGTTGTGGAAATATGTTTAATTAGCATCAATCCAAGATGTCCACCAATTATTGTCAAAAAGCCATATGAAATGATGGGGGGGCAATGTCATATAAACATACTTCCGCAACTAGGATTTCTTAGGACTTTTAATATTTTGTTCTGGACACCTCATAGAAATGATGTATCGTGAAAAAGAATCTGTTACAATTACTTTGATAGAAATGCTAGTTTGCTAGACTATCTGGTAAAAACATCCTTCTGTTATATTAGTTCAAAGTGCTCCATTAAAAAAAAAAGAAAAAAGAAATATATATATATATATATATATATATATATATATATATATATATATATATATATATATATATATATATATATATGAATTATTTTCCTCAAAATGTATTTGGAAGTCCATTAAAATCTCAGACGAATGGAAATTTGACTTTGACCAAAATTGGTGGCCATTTTGGATTGATGCCAATTAAACATTTTTCCGTAACTAAGATTTCTTAGGACTTTTAGTATGTTGTTCTGGACAACTCATAGAAACGATGTATGGTGAAAAAAAATCTGTTTACATTGTAGTGAAATGTTAGTTTGCCTGGACTATTTGGTGCATATCGGAGCAATGGTGCGCATACAGATGTTATGTTTGTGACGTCCACTGTCGGTCCACACACCCTCTAGGCAATTTTAATATAGTATAACATTTAATACCATGCAGAAAATGTTTGTTGAAATGAAAAAGAGAAGAATGAATGTAACGTCTTACGTTGGTGTGGTCATCTACCCACTTCCATTTGTCTTCTTCCTCTCTGTCAGTCAAACCCAGCCACACATAATGGTATCCGCTGTTTCTGTTAAAAACTCTGTTAACAAAGTCCTGGACAAAACAAGTTGCTGGTTACTTAAAGGATGACTTCCCCATTTTCAAGCAATCTTCACACACACAGACACTGACATTGTCTGCTCTGCTCCCATGTTTTCATCTCAGTAGAGATGTAATAACACACACCACCATCAAGTGTAAATCCATATGATTCTAACAAAGAAAATAATAAAGATAGCCTGTTTTCATTTGTTCATATTAATAACAAATGATGCACAACATGACATAACAATGAAGAAAAACAGTGAAGTCTCACTGACCACAGAGCCTCGTTTTCAACTCTGGGCCTTCAAGCAGTTTGCTATATCTGCTCTGCAACTGGTCAAAACTGGTCTGCAGCTGGTCTTTCTGCTTATTCAGGTTGTTATGTCTGGTCTCTAACTGGTCAAAACTGGTCTTTAATTGATCTCTCTCTTTAATGATGCAGCAGTAGGCTGGTCAAGTGGTCTCACTCTTGGGTCAAGTTGTTACAGGCCTGTGACAGGTTGTAGCTGGTGGCAAGTCGATCTCCCTCTACCATGTTGCACTGGTCTGCAAAAGAACAATATTTGACAAATTTAGAGATCCGCTATTTAAAAACACCTGCATTTAAAACAATAATAACATTTTCCAAATATGCTGCTACAGTTTCTGTTGCTGGCAATAACAGTAGTAAACTAGAAAAAGTGCTCCTCGGAGCACAGGTCTCCGCTAATTTGGCCAATTTGGTATTTAAAAGGTCTTAAAAGGCACTACATTGTAGCTTTATAAATGTGCAGATACCCTGTAGGCCTATGCACTTTTACTGTATTTTGGGTTGTTTACTGTTGAGTGAGAAAACAATGTTTAACATTAAGCTAATCATCTGGTGACCCCCCAAAATAATTTGGGGGTCCCGACCTCCTGTTTGGGAATCGTACACCACCCTGTGTAAATAGTGATGAGAAACAGTGACATGCACTGTGAATGCTGTCAATAATTGTGAATTCTGGGCCAACTTAAACAGTGCACTCTAACTAGTCAAACATGTAAACAGTGGCTAATGTTTGCTTCAAAATGGTCGCAAATTGAAGGGAGCTAGTATGAGAAGCAACCTGGGCCAAAATGTAATACTTAACTTGCACATACATACACACACACACGCACGCACGCACGCACGCACGCACACACACACACACACACACACACACACACAGGCAGGGGGGATTTTCTTTTTCTTTCTCTTTTTTATGTTTTTATTTTAGGTGTATTCTTATTGCTGCTACAATGTTGTGAGGAACCAGAATACAATAATTGTACTCTAATTTACGCACACACACACAATATTAGTAGTGTACACAAGAGCAGCGGTGGACAAAGCATTATACTCAAGTACTGTAAATACTCAAGTATTCAAAAGTACAAATTGCGAAGTGCATTTTCAGAAATATTGAAAATAGTGAAAAGAGCAGATCTACAAGCTCAACAATGTACGATATATTTGTGTACGTTTATTTCCCTTCCTAGAGGTGTAGTGGAGTCAAAAATAATAGGTCTATTTAAAATGTAGTGGAGTGAAAGTCATCAGCTTTCAAAATAAAAAACAAAAAAAATACATTCTAAAACATTTACCTGAACACAGTATTCAAGTAAATGTATCTAGTTACTGTCCACCACTGCACAAGAGTACAATTATTTAGTTGTGGTTCCTGAAACCCCGCCACATCTTCCCCATCTCATACACAAGATGGGAAAGAAGACGACGGCTTCTGTGCAGCCTTCCTTCCCCACAAGCAGCAAGAGTTATTGCAAGACCATCTTGTGAAACTTATGTCACCAGACACAATCGTCGAGCTGGCAGGCCACGGTTAAGACCAGGGCACGGGATGTGCCCTTCACAGGCAGACATCCCAAAAATAATAGTAAAACTAGAAAGAGTGCTCCTCGGAGCACAAGTCTCCGCCAGGTCAGGTAGATTATTGTGGCCTCCTTGTGGCGCTATAATAGGCCAATGTGAAAAGGGTGCCATTTCTTCTTAGGCCTTGCACGACAATCAGACACTGTATTCATGATTTGAGGCATTTTGTTCCAAAAATGTGGTTTGCTGAATTAGACCTGCTGGTGGCGCTATAACAGGCCAATGTGAAAAGGGTGGCATTTCTTCCTCGGCCTAGTGGGAATGTGCGTGCAAAATTTCACGGAAATCACAAACTGCGTTCATGATTTGAGGAATTTTGTTCAAAACGGACCTATCCTGCAAACTTTGGAAGCCAATGTTAGCCAAGTAGGATGGAATATGAAATACCGGACACATCCATCTTGATGACATGACTATAGAGATACTGTGTACCGATTTGCGTGATTTTTGGATATCAAAACATGTGTTTAGCAAAAGTCGGCCTCATGGTGGCGCTATGACAGGCTGATCTGAAAAATGTAGGGCATAGGTTCTGCTGTGCCATCCAGGGAGTGTGTGTGCACACTGTGCACTGCACAGTTTCACAGCAACCGGGTCAACGGTGGCGGAGATTAGCTGCTCACAGACAGAAGGACGGACACACACACACACGGACGGACGGACGGACAGACAGACAGGGGGCAAAACATACTCTCTCGCCATGCCTTTCGGCCTGGCGGAGACAATAAATAAAACCAATAAACAAACAAGAAGAAAATATGATGGAAAGGTAAAAGGGTAATTTTTTGTCTGTATGTATTAGCTCTCACTGCTATATGATGTCAGGAAACAGAACCAACTCTGGCCTTAAATCGTTTAAAAAAATATGGATTATCCAGCCAATCTTATCCACACTTAGTCAGCTGTCCAATATCCCATATCCCAGAGGGACTGCACTGGAATTGGTAGTTGGTTGTCTAGCAACAGCTGTGTACAGCTGGTTGAGTAGGATGCGTTCAGGATAAGTTTGTGCTGTTTCAAAGGTGGAAATCCTGCTAAGCTAAAATACTATTTGAATAGTGTTAGTATTAATCGTAATATAAAACGATAAAATACTATTTGAAACTAAGTATGTCAGTATGAATGTCAGTAATCATTCATGTAAATATAATACACTGTAGCAAGTAGAGAGAGAGAGAGAGAGAATGAATCATTAATTACGGGGCCAGGCTTCCAGCATGGACCCGTATTGTTATTGGCAGTATTCCATTTCTTCTTCTTCTTCTTCTTCTGCCGTTTTTGCCAGTTCTGGCTGAACCGTGCAGTCGCTTTTTATGAAACTCGGCCATATGGTAGATGGTCATGAAAAACGATCGAAAAATAAATCTCACAATCTTTCGTCAAAAGGTGGCGCTATAGCACTCAGTTGAAAATGCCAACTTTGAACAGGTACAACTCATGCCCTGTTTGACCTACAGCCATAAAACGTCAATACACACATGCGTCTCCTCATGATGAACAACTTTCACACTCTGACTTTTGACCTCTGACCCTTAGATCTCCCACCATTTCGAATTATATGAAAAACAGTTAAAACCTATCTCCTCCTGGGATTTTTGAGTAATCTGCACGAAACTTTTTACAAATGAACTTTGGACCTATACCAAAAAACGTTTGCAAAATATCTTCCATAAGTGAAAAAATGAAGCTTTAATGAGCCAATGAATATTGCAGTTTTATGACAATTATTCATCTGCCCCTAACACATACATGCAGACTTACCATTCTTTGAAACTTTGCAGAAATGTAAAGGGCCATTCCAAATATCACTGAAACCAATCTTACTCCAATTGGTCAAACGGGGGCGCTATAGCAATTTTTTGAAAATTGAAACTTTAAACAGGCAAAAGTCATGCCTCGTTTGGCCGACAGCCATTAGACCTGCTTACACATGTGCCTTGACTAATGAGGAACACATCTATCACGTTGACCAGTAAGCACCGCCCTTAGATTGTCCGCAATCTTGAGCAGTTTGAAAAACACTTAAACCCAGGATTTTTCAGCTATTTGCGTGAAACTGTATGATCAGTGTGATCTCTTTTTTCAGAGGTTTGTCTGTTGCTCCAATAGCGTCCCGCTTAAGTGTATGTCTCACAACCTCAAGGTCACAGGTTCAAGCCTCACTTGGTGCAGACTTCATCTAAGTTGCATTTCACACAACATGACTATCAATGAATACATTTGCAATTGTTAAAGATAACATGAAATACTTAATTGAGTGTTTTTTACATACTTCATTGTGAAAATAGCTGATCTACAATCTCACAACTTTTCAGATAGCAATGAGAGTATGTTTTTTCAATGTATAATAGGGATGTCCGATATTATCGGCCGATATTAGCATAAAAATTGATATCGGGAAAATATCGGTATCGGTTTTTGAAAAAAAAAAAAATATATTTTTCAAAAACCGATACCGATATTTTCCCGATATCAATTTTTTTTTTTTTTTTTTTTTTTTTTGCTTTATAAATAAGTTACAGGAGTTCTTACTGTATATGGTGTGTGTGATATGAAATTTGAGCTTACCCTAATCACAATAATCCCCGCATATATCGGTATCGGTTGATATCGGTATCGGTAATTAAGAGTTGGACAATATCGGTATATCGGTTATCGGTAAAAAAGCCAATATCGGACAACCCTAATGTATAACATACTTCATTGTGAAAATAGCCGATGTACAATCTGACAACTTTTAATGGTTTGTGAGCTTGTAGATCGGCTACTTTCACTAGTTTTGCTTCTGAGGAGATGTACAATTTCTTCATTGGTAAATGGTTTGTGAACGAGTGATCTTTGTGTTAGTGAAACAGGGGCTTGGGTCATGACAGAAGGCAAGAGTTTGTGATCCTCAACAGACAATATCAGCCTGGACAAAGCTATAGCACTATAGGTAGTGTTGCAGCTACCTAAGAGTGCCTCACGATCGCAAGGTTGCCGGTTCAAGCCTCACTTGATGCACACTCATTTAAGTTGAATTGCAAAAAACATGACTCAATCTATTCCGTTTCCATGGCTCTCTCTCTCTCTTCAATCTATTCTGTTTCTATCTTCAATATATTCCGTTTCCATGTCTCTCTCTCTGTCTCTTCAATCTATTCCGTTTCTATCTTCAATCTATTCCGTTTCCATGTCTCTCTCTCTGTCTCTTCAATCTATTCCGTTTCTATCTTCAATCTATTCCGTTTCCATGTCTCTCTCTCTGTCTCTTCAATCTATTCCGTTTCTATCTTCAATCTATTCCGTTTCCATGTCTCTCTCTCTCTCTCTCTCTCTCTCTCTCTCTCTCTCTCTCTCTCTCTCTCTCTCTCTCTCTCTCTCTCTCTCTCTCTCTCTCTCTCTCTCTCTCACAGAGGCTCTGGTTGACCCAGGTACGATTCCAGGCCAGGTCAGCAAATGTGTCGATGAAATGAAATTTGTCCCTGAGCAAGACTCTTAACCCCTAATTGCTCACGGGCCCTCATTGGAAACAAGACCGCAAGGACTTTCATGAACTGACCTGTTAAAGGAATTATCATTTCTCTTTCTCTCTCCTGGCCCCGTATTATCGCTGCTTGCAGCTATATTTTGTGATTTGTTTTAGTAGCATTTCTTACCAGACTGCAGCATCTTCTGTTTCTCCACAGCGATAGTTTTGGTCTCAACATCATCACATTCTACAACTAAAAAAACAAAATGAGATAATGAGGAACCAAGTGGCTGAACGCCAGAGGTTAATCTCATAATGTACTCACCAGTGCCGAGCTCTTTTTGTTGTTTTTTTGTTTTTTTGATGTCGCCATAGCCCCCGCTAAATCCGTTTAAAATCCGCGTTCATTTGGTTCGACACAAACACGGGATCCGAGAGAAAAAAACACTGAAAACCGCGACGCGATCCGAGCCTCCATTTTGAAGTTACAGACGATACCATTAGACTGGGCGATGCGGTGAGGAAAACCACAGCTGAGATAACCGCTTGCTTGATCCCTAGACAGGAAACGGAGGCGGGACAAAAAAACGGAACCTGTTTTATTTCGTTTCCGGTCGGCCCCCCGAAACCGGAAGGGCCGAAAAAAAATCCGGAATCTGCACTTGTTCGATTTAACATGGGATTTGCGAGTCGCGTAGATCTATTGGCAGTCAATGTGTTAATGCAGTATAATCAAATATTTGTCAATCAAATTATGAATAGCTTCAAATGATCCACCTTCATTGTGAACAAGTGGCCTGGGAGATGCAGAGAATGGATACAACATAAATGAGCTGTACAGGTGGCATAAACCATAAGGCAGTATGTCACAGAGTTCCAATGTCATTGCTAAATTACCAATTTCATAAATTAGCCTTTGATTCTGTTCTGTCCCGTCCTCTAATGCCTTAGAAGATAAGTAAAGACCTTTATTGAAAAGGTATTCTAAATGTAGTTGCCAAAAGCATGGCTACCAGCACACAAGACATTCTAAAGGGCCTTTCACACTGAGCACTGTAACGATAACTACAACTATATCATTATCATTCACCATTGTATTCTTGTATAACAGTGAAGCAGTGAACAGTGATTTTTTCAAACCATATGTTTATAGTAGTGCTCAGTGTGAATTTAGTTAAGTCTACTGTGATTCCCCTTGGGGTAGATTAATCTGTCATTTCCCCTCCTTAGGGTGACCACCCGTCCCGAAATTCGCGGGACAGTCCCGAAATTGGACCCTCTGTCCCGCGTCCCGCACAAGCAGAGCAATGTCCCGAAAATCAAAGATATGAGAGAGGAAAAAAAAAAAGATTTTTATTTTATTAAAAAAAAAAAAAATCTATAAATGTTAACTTGCAATACCCTCTTATATATGTGAAATACTATTCTTGGATAAATGTAATTGGTCAATGCTGTATGTATTTGTGGAACGCCATTGGTTGGGGGGGAGCGGGGGGGTGGAACAAAAAACAACAACATCCGCGTCCACACTCCTAACTCTATGGTCACAGCTGACAGGCAGCTCACGCACACACAGGTACAACAGGGGGGACTGCCTGCACTGCGCGGCAAAAATACAAAGCGACAAAATGGAGGAAACAGTGGAAACTCCTGCTGCTAAGAAAAAAAGGCTCTGCTCATATAACAGAGACTGGGAGAGTAAATATACATGGTTGATATCTGTGTCAAACGACCCAAACAAGGCAGAGTGTACCATTTGTCGTCGGAACTTCACTATCACCCATGGAGGAGAGATTGGGCCTCATTCAGCAACGGTACTTAAGAGGAAATTTCTTCTTAAACCCACTTAAGAAGTTTTTAAGAAGATTTTGGTATACTCCAATGTTTTCTTAGCTGTGATCTGTTCTTAGGTAAGAACAGAATCTACGCACACTTTCTTAAGAGGATTTTTTTTCTTAGACCCATTTAAGAGGTTTTCAAGAAGATTTTGGTATACTCCAATGTTTTCTTAGCTGTGATCTGTTCTCAAGTAAGAACAGAATCTACACACACTGATGAGCACTCTTAGACTGGCCTTTGAGTTCTTAAGTGTGACATATTTGTGCAAAAATAATGAATTCTCAAAGTTTCTTCAATTCTACAGTTGGATAATATGAAATTCATTTGTATTGTATATATATATACATATACATATATATATATATATATATATATATATATATATATATATATATATATATATATATATATATATATATATATATATATATGTGTATGTATGTATGTATGTATATATATATATGTGTGTATATATATATGTGTGTATATATATATATATATATATATATATATATATATATATATATATATATATATATATATATATACACACACACACACACACACACACACACACACACACACACACACACACACACACACACACACACACACACACACACACACACACACACACACACAGAGAGAGAGAGAGAGAGAGAGAGAGAGAGAGAGCTTTTATCTAACCCTAACCCTCTCTCATTCTTGCACACAAACGGCCAGCTAGCTTCACTATCTATGGGCGAAATGTCCGCGAAAATGGGCGAAATGTCTGGGCAAAATGTCCGATTTTTTGGGCGAAATGTCCGACTTTTTGGGCGAACTGCGGAATGGGCGAAATGACTGGTATTCGTGTGTGTGTGTGTGTGTGTGTGTGGGTGTGGGTTGGCTCGGCTCGGCTCTTCCGCATTCTGCCTTATATGGGGATTTAAGGGCGTTTCCTCTACTGATTGTGATAGACGAGCACGCGCTTACCATTTTACATTCATCAACATAAGAACAGCAGGTGCGAACAATTTGGCAGTTTAAGAACACGTCATGAATGAGACTTGACTTCTCTTAGGAATTCACTTAGGAAGAAATGTAAGAGGAAATTTTAGGAACTTATTGCTGCATGAGGCCCATTGATATTAAGAGGCATGGTGACGGTGAAGCTCACAAGAAAAATGTACAACAAAGAAAGGCCAACACTAGCTTGACAAGCTATTTTTCAACACAAAAAGACAGCAACACAGATAAAGTCACCGCAGCGGAGGTAACCGGTGTCTACCATAACGTGCAGCATGGCTTATCATACAGATCTGGTGATTGTGGAGCCAAACTTTTCCCTATCAGCTAAGAAGATAGGCTGTGGGCGCACAAAAAGTGCTGCTATTGTTACTGATGTTCTTGGACCTGCGTCTTTGGAGACATGCTTGCAACAGTTAAATACGCCGCTGGCTGCTGACAAACCAGATTCTCTTCCTTTTTTTTCAATTGCTTCTGATGCATCAAATCACGGCACTACCAAACTATTCCCTCTAGCAGTGAGGTTTTACACCCCAGAACATGGTGTGCAGAACAAGGTACTGGACTTTTATGAAGACCTCAAAGAAGACTCTGATGCCATATTTAACCAGGTTGTTTCAAGGCTGCAGGAGATGAACCTGGGGTTAGAACGGGTGTCTGCATACGCAGCAGATAACGCCAGCGTGAATTATGGGGTACATAAATCTGTATATAAAAAGTTGAAAGAAAAGAATGGTGCTATCATTAAAGCCAACTGCGTTGCCCACATTCTGCATAACTGTGGGAGGAATGCAGGTGACAAGCTTAAAGTGGATGTTGAGGCTGTAGTCACGAAAATATACGGTCATTTTTCAATATCGGCTAAACGAGTCCAAGAATTGAAAGACATTTTTGATTTTGTGGAGGAGGAGTACATGACACTTCACAGGCACGTACCAACACGGTGGCTCAGTCTGTGGCCAGCTGTCAAACGACTTAATGACTGCTGGCCTGCTGTCAAAAGTTATTTTTGTCTCTTGGAGAAGATAACTGCCCAGTGGCTCTTTGGAGGTTTTTTGCTAGTGATGAGGATGGCGAGGGAGTGCCATGTGAACTCCTGGCATACATAGCGTTTTTACAGAATAGCCTAAAGCTGTTTTATGACGCTGTGCTTGAAGTTGAGGGGAATGAGACAACTGTCTGTGAGCTTTTCGATCTCATGACAAATCTAAAACTGAAACTTAATCAACGGTTAAAGGATCGTTTCTTTGGATTTGAGACAAGAGAGCTCCTGCAGAGCTTCCCTACCGCACAGGCTGCTGCGATTGAAAAGGACCTTCTCAAGTTCTATGAGAGTGCACTCACTTACCTTAACAAATGGTTTGATTTCTCTGATCAGAATTACATGAAACACATCGCATGCTTGGCTGTCAAGAGAGAATTCAGCTTCCAAGAGCTCTGCGGAGCAGCTGAAGCTCTTAATATGACCAAACAACTGGATATGGACCTCCTTTATGATGAGTTTAGTATTATGCTCCCACGGATGAGAGAACTCGCAGTGACAAAAGATTCTGTTGCATCAAAGTGGACAGCATTACTGAAGCATGCAATGATGCCAAACATGACAGCTTTATTGTCGTTCAGTCACCAACGCTTTCGTGGAGAGACTGTTTTCACTGATGGTGGGGGCTTGGACTAAGGATAGGAATCGCTGCAGCATTGATCTAATCAAGAGTGAAATTCAAGTTAAAGTGAACTACAGCTGCACATGCCAGGAGTTTTACAAGGATGTACTGAAGGAGAAGACCCTGCTAGATGCTGCCCGTTCCAACAAGAAGTACAAGTTCAAGGCCAATAAGTAGATCGAGTAAAGGTAAGCTAACTTTCTACGTGTGTGTGTGTGTGTGTGTGTGTGTGTGTGTGTGTGTGTGTGTGTGTGTGTGTGTGTGTGTGTGTGTGTGTGTGTGTGAAAAGCTACTTGGTCCTTAATGCTGTTATTCATTCATTTCAACTAAATAGGCGTCTCTCTCTCTCTTTCCCCCTCACTCTCGCTCGCTCTCTCTGTCTGTCTGTCTCTCTCTCTCTCTCTCTCTCTCTCTCTCTCTCTCTCTCTCTCTCTCTCTCTCTCTCTCTCAGACCCCACCCTGCCTGGCCGTGTCGTGTCTCTCTCTGACTGTCCATGGTGCTGAAGTCTGAAGATTTTTTTTATTTTTTTTATGAATGTTTTACATATCTACAGTATATATTTTGACTGTAGTTTACACAGATATGTGAGTCTTATAGGATTGCCTTGGACTGCCTTATTTTGACATACTGCTCCATTGATAAATGCGGACTTTGTGGAGCTTCATTGTGCTGTTAATTGCCAATTTGCAATAGTAGAAACACTGTAGGCTACTTTCTTTTATGGCGATTTGTAACAATGTGATGTTTTGAAAAACACTCCAGTTGTTGTTTGTTATAATAAACAATGATTAGTATTTGAGAAACGGTCGTCTATTGTTATCTAATATAATCCACAAAATACATTAGTATAAACCCATTTTGTTTGAATATTTTATTAGGCAGAAATTGTTTTTTGTGATAATAAATTGGTAAAATCAGGCAAAAATAAGAATAAAATAACATAACCCTAACCTAACTCCTAATCCTAACCCTAAAACCGAAATAAAGAAACCAAAAACTTGAAAAAAAACGAACCGAATCCGAACCGAACCCGCCCAAAAATTTCGCGTGCGCGCTTCGCGCGCGCGCGGGGGGGGGGGCACATGCACGCGCGAGCACAGCGCGCATGTGTCCCGCGATGTCCAATATTTTCTTACATTTGGTGGACTTATGAAATATGATTTAAACATATTTTAATACATTTAACAAAGGTATTTTATTTTTGTATTTACATTTTAAAACATTTTCCCATTGACAACCTGCAGGCCTAATTATGCCCTGCACCACTAGTAGTCCGTGGACCATTGGTTGAGAAACAGTGATATGTATAGACAACACATGCACAGCAAGTGCTACCAAAAGCACTAATCTTGTCTCATATCCCCAGCTAACACAGAACAGTGGTGCCCAGGTTGATGCAGGGTGGTCCCTGGTTCCCTGATTGAAAACCCCTGATTTAAAATATGCTCCTCATTGACTTTGTACAGTGAAGAGGCTCTGGAGAAGCTCTTTTAAGCCCGTAAAACGAACCCAAACAAAGCTGATTCTGACTGTATAGATAGAACATCTTCTTAAAATAAAAATGTCAACTTCCTAATGATTTAGCTATTTTTATTAGATTCAAATAATAAAAGCAACAGGAAGTTGACATAAAAAAAAGGCGTGGAAACATTTTGGCTTCCCTATAAGACAGAAAACGAAAAAGGCGAGAAGATAACGGACAAAACAAAGAGCAAGAGCCAAAGAGTTTACGAGGTGCATCGCTGTTTTCATGGCCAAAGATATCAGGCCGTTCTCCATTGTTGAAAATGAAGGGTTTAGGCAAAACTAATGGTAAACACGCTGGAGCCAAAATACCATATCCCGTCACGTCTGCACGTTAGTGATAAAGTAATGCTTTACAAGGAAACAAAATAAAAGGTTATTCAGAGCCTTGAAGATGTAGATATCCATAGCGATTACAACAGACGGCTGGACATCGAGGGCCACCCAGAGTTATATCACAATCACGGCCCATGGTATTACAAGCAAGTGGGAGATGGTAAACTGTGTGCTTCAAATTCACCCTCTGTTCGAATCGCACACTGGAATCAACATAGGTGACGTTCTGAAAACAGCTGTGACTGAATGGAATCTTAAAAGGCCTAATTTCAATATTTTAAGTTATTCTTTATTTTATCAGGAATTTGTATTAAAATTGTATTTCACTTTTTTTAAAGACAAAGACAACTATAATGCCTTAGTTTGTGCACGGCTTACAGTACAGTTGGCTTGTTATCTACCTCAGGAATAAAAAGGCATTCTTTGAGTATTGAAAAGAGGGTAAGAGTATTGTTAAAAGAAACCTGGATTTGAGATTTGTGTAGGAAAAATGATTTAAAAAAAGTTTCCACTCGTTTGCTACAGTATAAAGAGAATAAGAGAAAACAAACGAACCGGTCTGGGTTTGTGTAAGAGGAAAAAAAAAAAAGAAATCGGTCATTTGTCTGGAAAATAATTTTGTGTGAGATCGTGAGAAATGGTATCCTGAACCTCATGATTCGAATCGTATCGTGAGTTCAGTGAATCGTTACATGCCTACTTGCGACCGATAAAAATTGGTCCACAACCCAAAGATGGCTACCGCCCCACTGTTTGGGAAACAGCAGTGGCAAAGGGTATTTTTTCAATTCTTTTTTTAAATTTCCCCAATTTTCTTTTTTAAATAACTGAAAAAAAGTTATTGAAAAAACATGGTCTCCTCACGCATTAGAAGGACAATAGGACAGTTTGAAGGTACAATGGGTTTGTGTAGGAAGGGGGCGTGTCTGTTAAAATGAATGTCAAATATCTAAATATTGAATCAAGCAACTTAAACACTGTCTGGGGTGCTCTTTTATGCCCGAGTAGACGTTAAAATGACCCCAAACATGTTCTAAAGCGAAATATCCCTTTAAGAGGTATAGGGAAAATAGCCGATCCACAATCACGGGGCATGAAGCGACGCGTTGTGATCTTGCAGATCTGCTATTTTCCCTGGTTTGGGTCTTGAGCTAAACAGTTTTGGAACCACGGTTCTAGTCTGTTGCAATGACTTAATCTGTCAATGTTGTCACTTAATGTTCAGATGCTCAGGAAACCAGACCAGAGTGGACAGAGCTTTTTTATTTCCAGATCCAAAACGTGTATAACGGGGCGGCACCTGGGCTGGCCAGTCAGATTCTAGGGGGAGGTCACAGTGTCAGATAGCAGTGGGTGAAGGTATCCATGGAGCTCCAGCAGACACAGGATCAGGCAGCAGGATGAAGATGGTACTGTGGCTGAGTGTGGCCTCTCTTCTTCTTTCCTCCCTAACCATGGCGATGGATGGTAAGATCTAATATCTATTATGCTGCGTAGCTTATATCATTTAGAAAACACTGAATTGAATGCCAAATATGGTTAATATTAATATGATCAAAAAACAACCTTTGACTTTTATAACTCTATAGGCATTGCATTGGGGGTGGCCATAGCTAAGTGGTTAGTGAGCCCGCCTGGGCAGCCAGAGATCCTGGTTGTCGCAGGTTTGATTCCAGGGCCAGCAATGTGTGTCCCTGAGTGAGACTATTGATCCCTGAGCGCTGGCTCCCCGAGCGAATGGCTGCTCACTGCTCCTAGTGATTATCAGATGGGTATAATGCAGAGGACAAATTTCACGTTTGTGACACATATACATATATATATATATATGTATGTGTACAAGTCAGGATCTGTGATCTTGTACATCTGCTATTTTTGAACATATAAAAAAAACCTCTTGAAACTGTCAGATATTTTTTGTAATAATTTCGTTTTTTTTTTAACACAAATCTTCTCTTCTGGGGGTCTTCCTGGCTCAAAACATTTTCAGATGGTGGGTCTGCGGTCAAATATATTTCATTTTGGGGGTCCTTGGCACGAAAGATTTGAGAACTACTGATTTAGAAGGCATTTGATTTGGAAGGCATTAGGTCTTAATGGGTTAATGGTTCCACTGTAAAATACAGCAGACCCTGATGTGTGCTCAATTGATCTATGGTTTAGGAGTCTGTGTGTAGCCAGCAAAGGTGACGTTATTACCATTGATGTTCTCACTTAAAATATTACATTATAGCAGGTATACAAGCTTGCAGCACGTCACTTAGTGCCGCGCTACAAGCTTGCACATTTGCTATTTTTGAAATGATTTGAAAAATCTCAAAAATGTTTCGAACATTTTTAATAATACTTTTGAATATTTGTTCCTCTTTTCTGGGAGTCCCTGGCAAGAAAGAAAATCAGATGGGGGTCCACGGCCAAATATATATATATATATCAATTTGGGGGTCCTTGGCATGGAAAATGTTGAGAATTACTGATTTAGAAGGTATTTGTTGAATCTGCCTCATTGGTTAAGCCTGAGGTGTATTTCCCAGAAGTGGTGTTGTCTAATAGTAACAAGTCCCTGAAAAACTTTAATTCAGAGGAGCGTTCTCAAATACCATAATGAATTTGTGTGACTGGAACTACAGCTGTTACCTGTTGTTTGAAGCATTGCTCCTTGTTAGATTGTATCAAATGCACTGTCCAGTGGCAATTTTATATGGGGGGGGGGTCTTTCTTTGATCTCTGCTCTGCCCAGGAGTTAACGAGCATAGTTTGTTCCTTTGAAAATCAAACTACAATAATAAGGACTGTCTGTCTGTCACCCTGACATGTGCATGAAGGATATAACACGTAAGCAAGCTGTGATACTTACATGGAATGTTACATTATTAGTTACATTGTTTGTTGTGCTTACTTTGCAACTGTCTGGTAGTTTAATTGTTTTATTGGCTTAAGTACGGTGTACCATTTTTATTCAGTGTTCATTATGTATTTGCACTGTATTAGCCATACTGGTGACAGTAGATTAATAGTGTTGTCTCTTGACAATTTCTAGATCTGTGAGCCAAGGCCACCTGCTTTTTACAGAGGAGGATAGGTGGGCACTAGGGACATCTGGGCTATTTTGTCCAAAATGTTGAACATTTTTATATTTGAAAAATGGTCTTAAGTAATGTAAAGTATACATGATGTGAACATGCACTGTACATCATTATCAGACATGATTTTATCCTTCAACTTCTTGTTTTGGCCCAAAAATGACTGGATATACAGTTTTTTTTTAGCAATTTGTAGCAATTGTAGAAATATTAGTTAATTGTCGAATGTTTAAGCATGTATATTTTACTTTATTAGAAAAAAACATTTCCACATATCACATTTTTAAACATTTTGGAGAAAATTGCCAATTTATCAGAGAGGTGACCCCCCCCCCCCCCCCCCCCCCCCCCCCCCATTTCACTGTAGCCAACATTATTTGTTTCCTTATTCAGCAGCCACATTGTTGCTCATCCATAATATCAGGTCTGTGTGTATGTCTATAATGAATAGAGATGATTTGTACTAGGTGACCCAGACATGCTCCCACCTGTACAAGAGATCATTTAACCTTACATACTATGCATTAGTCAAATTAATCATTAATACATTTGATCAAAGATCACACAGAACCCTGATGAGTTGACCTTTATACTGTCTCCTGATGCGTGCCTGGTGTGTGTGTGTGTGTGTGTGTGTGTGTGTGTGTGTGTGTGTGTGTGTGTGTGTGTGTGTGTGTGCGCGCGCTTGTGTGCGTGCGTGCCTGTGTGCATGTATATATATATATAGTATATTTATATATATATATATATATATATATATATAGAGCAACATACGCGTTTCAGAAAACTCTTAGGATTTAGAACAGTGGTTCTCAAAATAGCAGATTACAAGCTCACAACGCATCACTTTGTGCCGCACTGTGATCTTGTACATCTGCTATTACTGAACATTAAAAAAAAAAGATCTTGAAAAATGCTGAAAATTTAGATATTTTTTTTACACATAATCTTCTCTTCTGGGGGTCTTCCTGGCTCAAAACCTTTTCAGATGGTGGGTCCGTGGTCAAATACATATCATTTTGGGGGTCCTTGGCACGAAAGATTTGAGAAATACTGATTTAGAAGGCATTTTGTAGAACCGGCCTTAGGTCTTAATGGGTTAATGGTTCCACTGTAAAATACAGATGTGTGCTCAACCTCAATTGATCTATTGATCTATACACACAGGAGTCTGTGTGTAGCCAGCTACAATGGATACATTTTCAGGGCACCTTATACAAAGGTGACATTATTACCATTGATGTTCTCACTTAAAATATTAAATTATAGCAGGTATACAAGCTTGCAGCACGTCACTTCGTGCCGCGCTACAAGCTTGCACATTTGCTATTTTTTTTTGAAAAGCTCAAAAATGTTTCGAACATTTTTAATAATACTTTTGAATATTTTTTCTTCTCTTCTGGGAGTCCCTGGCAAGAAAAAAAATCAGATGGGGGTCCACGACCAAATATATGTATCAGTTTAGGGGTCCTTGGCATGGAAAATGTTGAGAATGACTGATTTAGAAGGTATTTGTTGAATCTGCCCCATAGGTTAAGCCTGAGGTGTTTTTCCCAGAAGTGGTGTTGTCTAATAGTAACAAGTCCCTGAAAAACTTTAATTTAGAGGAGCGTTCTCAAATACCATAATTAATTTGTGTGACTGGAACTACAGCTGTTACCTGTTGTTTGATCATTGCTCCTTGTTAGATTGTATCAAATGCACTGTCCAGTGGCAATTTTATAGGGCGGGGGGTCTTTCTTTGATCTCTGCTCTGCCCAGGAGTTAACGAGCATAGTTTGTTCCTTTGAAAATCAAACTACAATAATAAGGACTGTCTGTCTGTCACCCTGACATGTGCATGAAGGATATAACACGTTAGCAAGCTGTGATACTTACATGGAATGTTACATTATTAGTTACATTGTTTGTTGTGCTTACTTTGCAACTGTCTGGTAGTTTAATTGTTTTATTGGCTTAAGTACGGTGTACCATTTTTATTCAGTGTTCATTATGTATTTGCACTGTATTAGCCATACTGGTGACAGTAGATTAATAGTGTTGTCTCTTGACAATTTCTAGATCTGTGAGCCAAGGCCACCTGCTTTTTACAGAGGAGGATAGGTGGGCACTAGGGACATCTGGGCTATTTTGTCCAAAATGTTGAACATTTTTATATTTGAAAAATGGTCTTAAGTAATGTAAAGTATACATGATGTGAACATGCACTGTACATCATTATCAGACATGATTTTATCCTTCAACTTCTTGTTTTGGCCCAAAAATGACTGGATATACAGTTTTTCTTTAGCAATTTGTAGCAATTGTAGAAATATTAGTTAATTGTCGAATGTTTAAGCATGTATACTTTACTTTATTAGAAAAAAACATTTCCACATATCACATTTTTAAACATTTTGGAGAAAATTGCCAATTTATCAGAGAGGTGACCCCCCCCCCCCCCCCCCCCCCATTTCACTGTATCCAACATTATTTGATTATTTGTTTCCTTATTCAGCAGCCACATTGTTGCTCATCCATAATATCAGGTCTGTGTGTATGTCTTTAATGAATAGAAATGATTTGTACTAGGTGACCCAGACATGCTCCCACCTGTACAAGAGATCATTTAACCTTACATACTATGCATTAGTCAAATTAATCATTAATACATTTGATCAAAGATCACACAGAACCCTGATGAGTTGACCTTTATACTGTCTCCTGATGCGTTCCTGTGTGTGTGTGTGTGTGTGTGTGTGTGTGTGTGTGTGTGTGTGTGTGTGTGTGTGTGTGTGTGTGTGTGTGTGTGTGTGTGTGTGCGCTTGTGTGCGTGCGTGCCTGTGTGCATGTATATATATATATATATCTATTTATATATATATATATATATATATTTCTAGATCTGTGAGCCAAGGCCACCTGCTTTTTACAGAGGAGGATAGGTGGGCACTAGGGACATCTGGGCTATTTTGTCCAAAATGTTGAACATTTTCATATTTGAAAAATGGTCTTAAGTAATGTAAAGTATACATGATGTGAACATGCACTGTACATCATTATCAGACGTGATTTTATCCTTCAACTTCTTGTTTTGGCCCAAAAATGACTGGATATACAGTTTTTTTTAGCAATTTGTAGCAATTGTAGAAATATTAGTTAATTGTCGAATGTTTAAGCATGTATACTTTACTTTATTAGAAAAAAAACATTTCCACATACATGCTCCCACCTGTACAAGAGTTCATTTAACCTTACATACTATGCATTAGTCAAATTAATCATTAATACATTTGATCAAAGATCACACAGTACCCTGATGAGTTGACCTTTATACTAACTCCTGATGCGTGCCTGGTGTGTGTGTGTGTGTGTGTGTGTGTGTGTGTGTGTGTGTGTGTGTGTGTGTGTGTGTGTGTGTGTGTGTGTGTGTGTGTGTGTGTGTGTGTGTGTGTGTGTGTTTGTGTGTGTGCGCGCGTGCGTGTGCGTGTAAACGTGTTCGTGCGTGCATGTAAACTCTTAGGATTTAGAACAGTGGTTTTCAAAAATAGCAGATTACAAGATCACAACGCATCACTTTGTGCCACGCTGTGATCTTGTACATCTGCTATTACTGAACATTACAAAAAAAAGATCTTGAAAAATGCTGAATAATTTAGATCTTTTTTACACATAATCTTCTCTTCTGGGGGTCTTCCTGGCTCAAAACATTTTCAGATGGTGGGTCCGTGGTCAAATACATATCATTTTGGGGGTCCTTGGCACAAAAGATTTGAGAAATACTGATTTAGCAGGCATTTTGTAGAACCGGCCTTAGGTCTTAATGGGTTAATGGTTCCACTGTAAAATACAGATGTGTGCTCAGCCTCAATTGATCTATTGATCTATACACACAGGACTCAGGGCACCTTATACAAAGGTGACATTATTACCATTGATGTTCTCACTTATCCCATTAAGACTTGAGGCCATTCTTAGAAAAAATCTAAATCCTAACAAATCCTAAAATATTTTTTCACGATTTTTCAAAAATAGCAGATCTAAAAGCTTGTAGATCTGCTATTTTTGAATAGCCAAAGAAATCTAAAGTGACACAGATGCGTTGCAGGTCTTAATGGGTTAAAATATAAAATTATAGCAGATATACAAAAACATTTTGTGCCGCGCTGCAAGCTTGCACATCTGCTATTTTTCAAATGATTTGAAAAATCTCAAAGATTCTTGGAACATTTTTAATAATACTTTTGAACATATTTTTTTACACACTTCTTCTCTTCTGGGAGTCCCTGGCAATAAAACATAAATCTGATGGGGGTCCACGGCCAAATATATATATATCAGTTTGGGGGTCCTTGGCATGGAAATGTCGAGAATTACTGATTTAGAAAGCATTTTTAGGATCTGCCTCATAGGTTAAACCTGAGGTGTATTTCCCAGAAGTGGTGTTGTCTAATAGTATTGTTGTCTAAATGTATTAAAAAATCCACAAGTCCAATAGAAATGATTTGTACTATAGGTGACCCAGACATGCTCCCTCCTGTACAAGAGTTCATTCAACCTTACATACGCATTAATCAAATTAATCATTAATACATTGATCAAAGATCACACAGAACCCTGATGAGTTGACCTTTATACTCTCTCTCTCTCTCTCTCTCTCTCTCTCTCTCTCTCTCTCTCTCTCTCTCTCTCTCTCTCTCTCTCTCTCTCTCTCTCTCTCTCTGTGTGTGCGTGCACGTGTGCGTGTGCGTGATACACTGTGCAGTTCATCAGAAACATGGTTCAAATATCATAATACATGTAATGTATATACAAAGGTCATGACCTCTGTGTCCACCCTTGGTGGTAAAAGTCTCTGTGTGATCAAATCACCATGACAACCAACCTTGTTTGTTTACAACAAACCATTGTTTATATTACATTCATAACTGAATAGCTTTGGATTTGTGTATCCTGATAGATATCAGTGTTAGCAGCAAACAGGAGGGCATCATGTCAAGTATTGGTAAAGAGGATATATGAACTGATGCATGATTTTTTTCCCTCTTCAGCTCTTCAGGTTCAACCGACACACCACATAACAGGTCAACAAATATGCAAAAAAATATATATAGATATAGCCTCAAATGTTTGATTCAAATTATTGATATGTTTTACGGCTTAATCTATTCTCTGTACAGAGTCTGATCTCAGGCTGGTGGGAGGAACCAGTAACTGTACTGGTATACTGGAGATGAAACACCAGGAAGAGTGGAGACCAGTGAGTGGAACATCGTTCTGGAACCTGAGGTCATCATCTGTAGTGTGTAAACAGCTAGACTGTGGCACTACGGTTTCAACAAAAAGGCCTCGTAATCATCCACTTAAACCTGTGTGGGGGATGACAGCTACCTGTGTTGGATCCGAATCTTCACTGAGGGAGTGTGTAACAATGGAGAAATCTGGTACTTCCTGGTTCAGGCTGGAGATAATCTGTTCAGGTAACAAACAACGACTTCAACTACAAATAAAAAAAAAAAAATTGAGGAAACAAACAGCTTTGAAAACGTCTCTCTCTCTCTCTCTCTCTCCTCTCTCTCTCTCTCTCTCTCTCTCTCTCTCTCTCTCTCTCTCTCTCTCTCTCTCTCTCTCTCTCTCCAGAGTCTGTGAGGTTGGTGAATGGGACTAGTTTGTGTTCAGGCAGAGTGGAGGTGAAGTCTGATCAGTCGTGGGTCTCGGTGTGTGAAGGTGACTTTGACCAGCAGGATGCAGAGGTGGTCTGTAGGCAGCTTGGTTGTGGGGCTCCTTCAGTCCTCCAGGGGGTGCTCTATGGGGAAGTGAATGCTCCAATGTGGACCAAAGAGTTCCAATGTGGAGGCAATGAGTCTGCTCTCCTGGACTGTCGAACCTCAGACTCAACTAGAACCACCTGCTCAAATGACAAGACTGTTGGACTCACCTGCTCAGGTAAAAAAAGCAAATAACCATTTTATTTAGTATTTCATAATCAACGTAATATTACTTTGTCTGCCTGTCTTGTCTCTGCACAGAGCCTGACCGGCCTATCAAGTTGGTGGGAGGAACCAGTCACTGTGCTGGTAGACTGGACGTGAAATTCCAGGGAGAGTGGAGACGAGCAGATGAAGGACCTGAATGGAACCTGAAGTCAGCATCTGTAGTCTGTAGACAACTGGACTGTGGCTCTGCTGTTTCAACAAAACAGCGTCGTACGTACGATTGGAGAGGTATATGGTACATGAAGTCTGGCTGTGTTGGATCCGAATCTTCACTGAGGGAGTGTGTGACGCTTAAAAGTGATTCTTCCGGCTTCGAAATTGAGGTGATCTGTTCAGGTAACAAACAACGACTTCAACGATGAAAGTAATCTCTGCAGTATCTATCTATCTATCTATCTATCTATCTATCTATCTATCTATCTATCTATCTATCTATCTATCTATCTATCTATCTATCTATCTATCTATGATGTGTCACAATCTATTGGTAAAAATGGTTTAAAGGGATTAAGTGATTAAGAAAATGCACAACCCCACCTGTTTGTGTGTGTGTGTGTGTGTGTGTGTGTGTGTGTGTGTGTGTGTGTGTGTGTGTGTGTGTGTGTGCGCGCGCGCGCAAGTTTGCGTGCGTGCGTGCGTGCGTGCGTGCGTGTGTGTGTGTGTATGTGTGTGTGCGTGTGCATGGGTGCGTGCGTGTGTGGAGGGTGTAAATAGTAGACATTGTGACCAAATTGTTGAACTATAGTTTTTTAGGAATTTGAGATATATTGTGTCTTATCATGTATTGCTTATTATCTGCAAAACAATGATTTTGAAAATGATCTGTCTGTCTATCTTTTGATTGATTGAATACTTTATTAGCACAATTATTTTTAACAGTACAGTAGTTAAAGGTTGTGCTAAAAGGATAACACAGAAAGCCCCTGGGGCTTGTTTCCATTCTGGTCCATTGTACAAAACATATTGAATAAAGCTCAGTAGAATCATGTATATTCATAGAGAAATCAGGGGTGGGGCGGGGGTCAGGGGATTATACTATCAAGGTGTTCAAGGAGTTAAAACGAACCTAAAAGAATGCCTGTCCTCAAAATACAAGTGAACATATAGTTTGAGTTTGGGTAGGGAGTCGAGAAGCGTTATACTGTATCTTTTGGTAGGACATTCCACATTTTGGTGGCAGCACAGCAGAATACATTTTTTGCCTATGTTTGAGCCAAAATGTGTGGGTGGTACCCACTTTGGAAAAGTAGCTTGACAGGTATATGTCTATATGTCTGTCTGTCTGTCTGTCTGTCTGTCTGTCTGTCTGTCTGTCTGTCTGTCTGTCTGTCTGTCTGTCTGTCTGTCTGTCTGTCTCTCTCTCTCTCTCTCTCTCTCTCTCTCTCTCTCTCTCTCTCTCTCTCTCTCTCTCTCTCTCTCTCTCTCTCTCTCTCTCTCTCTCTCTCTCTCTCTCTCTCTCTCTCCAGGGGTGAGGTTGGTGAATGGGACTAGTACGTGTTCAGGCAGAGTGGAGGTGAAGTCTGATCAGTCGTGGGACTCAGTGTGTGAAGGTGACTTTGACCAGCAGGACGCAGAGGTGGTCTGTAGGGAGCTTGGCTGTAGGGCTCCTTTAGTCCTCCAAGGGGCGCTCTATGGAGAAGCAAAGGCTCCAATGACGGTCAAAGAGTTCCAGTGTGAAGGCAGTGAGTCTGGTCTCCTGGACTGTCCAACCTCAGACTCAACTAGAAACACCTGCTCACCTGACAAGACTGTTGGACTCACCTGCTCAGGTAAAAGACAAACTACACTTGAGGTTTGGATTATTATTTTACAATCAATGTCAAATTACATTCCAATGTTGTATTCTATTGTCTCTGTACAGAGCCTGATGATGTCAGGTTGGTGGGAGGAACCAGTAACTGTACTGGTAACCTGGAGATGAAACACCAAGGAGAGTGGAGACAAGTGCATGACTGTTGTAATGCACTAAAGACCGCATCTGTAGTGTGTAGACAGTTGGGCTGTGGCTCTGCTGTTTCATCACAACAGAGACCTGGTTCCACAGAAGTACCTGTTTGGATTGTGTTGAACGCTTGTTTTGGATCTGAATATTCAATAAGGGAGTGTGTAGCATTAACGCCTGATTCTTCAGTCTTTACAGTGGAGGTGATCTGTTCAGGTAACCAACAATGACTACAACAGTGAGAGTAATCTACAGTCTCTTATTTCATCTGTTTGTCTGTTTGTCTGTCTGTGTATGCATACGTATATATATATATATATATATATATATATATATATATATATATATATATATATATATATATATGTATATATATATATATATATATATTAATCTCTACACATGCACGTGTGTTTTTTGGGAGATGATGATGATAATGGCTGCCGTCATCATCATCATCATCATCATCATCATCATCATCATCATCAACAACAACAACAACAACAACAACGTATCTGCTGTTTCAGCCAATCACTCCTGTCTTGTTACAGGTGCTGTTTAAGCCAAACATCTCCATCTTCCTCTCAATACATGGAGTTTCCAAGGGCCAGCAGCAGGGACTCACAGCCAACTGTTTATCACTCTGACAACTTCCTGTTTCCTGCAGCTGACCACACCCACCAAGGGATCTACATCTGTCTCCATCACATCAATTTTGTTTAACCCATTTAGGCCTGGAACCCCATTACGTAACTATACCTTTCAAGCCGGGAACCCCTTTTGGGGTCCTTGTTGCAGTAAACAGCAACATACGTTTTTGGTAATTTTTGAATACATATTTGAAGTTTTTCAGGATTTAGAAGGCGTTTTTAGAATTGGCCTCAGGTCTAAATGGGTTAATAATAATGTATCCTCTGAGAGTGAGTTCCTCTCTCACTGTAACCTGAATGAAACTTTTCAAGACACAATATGAAACTCTGTCAAACAGGCAATCATGAAAGTGACATGAATTCAGACATCTTAGAGGAATTCTATTGAAATAAGCTTTTTTAATTGATTATATGATTTTGGCTGGTGTTCCCGGCATATTTCTCTCACAGCCTCTCATCTGACATTTAACATAATCAGAGTTAACACAGCTACTGTTATAGAGGAAGTTGAGATAGGTTACCATGAACAAATCAAATACAGGAGATTCACGGAGAGTTCCCAACAAGAATCTGATGAAAGCTAACTGATAAATTAATCTAATACTCTGCATTCTATTGATTTAAATTGTGTTGTAATAATAGTAAATAATTCAACATTAAAAACAAGTAATGTGTTCAAAGGTTTTTTTCAAGTCCATTTGTGTGTCAGTCTCAGTATTTGATTTCACACTTCTCTGATCTTTCCCTGTAAGTCCCCTGAAAAGCCACAGCCCCCCCCCTGTTCACACCTGATTAGCCTTTGTTTAAATCTACACTATTTCACATCTACTAGGATTTCGCACCTGGCAAATGACTTTCTCCATGAAAAGGTGTGGATTTCCCATTGATTGGCTCATGAATTGTTAATGGCAGGGCCTGTGAAGTTCTGGAATGGCACGACAAACTTACATCATAGTAGACATGTTTCAAGTTGACTGATGTTTTGTGTTCTTAGTTCATGTTTATTACACTTTGTCAGCTCTGCAATATATATGGTGACCATCAATCTGGGAACCCATTCAGTTAAAACAAAAGGGGAAGAGCACTTTTCAAGTGGTTATGGTAAAAAGAAAAAAATCATATCACACAAAGATTTGGCGGACCCCCTGTAGTAACTCTGAGGACCCCCTAGGGGTCCCGGACCCCCTGTTGAAGACCCCTGTCTTAGATCATGTAAGAGTTACAGTATGGAGTCAGACTGCAGCCTGGGTATGGGGAAAGAGGCATCTGAATTCTATGTGAGAAGTTCAGCCTACTACAGTGAATGCTTTTAAATACGACACAGACTGTGGCAGGAGAACAGTTCCACCTGGACTTGTACCCCTTGTTACATTCAGCTGAGTGGAAAGCGAGCATAGCTTTCAAGTCACTCCATTCGCCATTATATACTGGTGCATTCCAAAGAATTAGATTATCATGAAAAAGTTATATTTTTACCCGTAATAAAATTAAAAATCACACCCTGTGTGAAGGAAGCAGCGCCTTTGATGAGCCCCGTGCTCAAACATACATACGCATCCATGGGGAGTTTGTGTTGTCATCAATATTTGTTTATAGCCCAGCCAATAGGAATACAGAGGGGAATACATACGGACGGACATACACACGGACATACATACACACGGACAAAGTCAGATATAGAGCGGCTGGCGCCGTTGAAAAAAGTGAAACTTTCATAATTCAAGATGAAATCATTCAAGCCTTGTTTTGTTTTAATCTTGATGATTTACAGCATTCAAATCTAATAACTTACCCATTAAGACCGGGAACTGTGTCATTTTTTGGTTTCTTTGAGCTATTTAAAAATAGCAGATATACAAGCTCATAGCGTGGCACAGAGTGCCGCACTATGAGCTTGTAGATCTGCCATTTTTATATATTTTCAAAGCGACAGATTTTTTTTTTAAACGTATGTTGCTATAATATCAGTGGTTCTCAAACTTTTTTCATGTCAAGGACCCCCAAAATCGTATTTGGGCGCGGACTCCCATCTCAAAATATTTTGTTCCAGGGACCCCCCAGAAGCAAAGATTTGAGTTTTTAAAAATCGCTTTAACACTAGCATGACTGGGGTTTCATTATCACACACACTGCCTGAAAAACAGTCTTTTTGATCCCCAAATCAGGCTATTCTATTGGTCACTATTTCCCCTCCGTGCTCCAGACGAGCTCACACCTTCTCCCCCAAACAGTGGGGGGTTCCATTGTCTTCTAAATAGCTATTAACATCTCAATTGCACTCTGCTGAGTCAGTGAGCTCACTCATATGGTGTTGCAGGCAGGCAGAAACATAATAAAATAGGCTAACTTGTAATGGTAACTGCAGATTCTGTATGTAAAGTCTTTATTTAAAAAAAAGCGTATAAAACAGCGCGATCTGTAGCGTCACATTAAACTCTTCAGTGAAACATGGAGCCTATATGAACGCTGAAGCCACTGTCTAATTACGTGACTATCTCCATTGTCCAAAACACATGGATATCTCTTAACAAACCAATATTATATTATATAATATTCACATTATTGTCTGAGCGTAAAATTCTCATTCTATCAGCGGTCCACGTCGCTGACAAACGCGTCTCCTCTCCTCCTCCTGTCAGCGCAACAAGTGAACACATCGCTATGTTCCACAAATGTGCTCACTCCTGCTCTACTCCTGCGCAAAATATCTGATCTTCTGAATTGTTTTGGAAAATATAAAAGTTTCAATCAGCAATGCATTGAAATTGAATGCATGAAAATGTACTTTTTGCACCACTGCATTGTACCAACACACCACATAACTAATACATTGATAAAATGATGATTTCACAGAACTCTTTCACACATCCAACGGAAGTGCGAGAACAGGGCCAGTCCTGCCATTGCATTCTATCTCTATCTATAGACGTAGTCCAAACCATAACACAGTCTTCATCTCCATTGCTGTTAGGCTCATGCGTGTCCCAGTACCTGTAGAAGAAGGGACATTTACTTCATGAAAATGCATTGACCTCCGACTTCCCAGTAACTGAAAACATTGACAACCTCAACAGGGCCCTATTTCACGAAAGGTGAATTAGGGCTTAAGCCTGGCTTTAACACCTATCCTGGCTTAATTTAGCCAGGATTAGGGATGAATTGGTTTCATGAAAGCTGAATTATCTTGCCAGATTAGTTTAGCCAGTTCACCCTGGCTAAGTTTATTATGACTACATTTCACGAAAGAGAATTGAAGCAATCCTACCTTAGTTACCATGGCAATTTAGCTGTGAAGTTAGCCTTGTCAGGAGCAGGCTAACAGCCAAGTTTACTTAATCCAGTGCCTTGTTCTTCAAGTTTTTTCATGTGTTTATATGGACTCATTTTAATGACCCTGCATTCAAATAAAATGAAATCAATACAATAAGATTTAATCAAATTAATTATATTACTGAAATAGTGTGTGACCATGAATCATAATTGTTTCACAATGACTCATGTGACGTGCCATTGTCACTCTGTTAACACTATAGTTCATATTGTTTCAAATATAGATGTTTGATCATATGTGAGGTTTGGACCCCCACCCATTGCACCCCCCCAACCCTGCGCTGTGATTGGCCACCATTGTACCCCCCTAACCCTGCACCGTGATTGGCCACCATTGTACACTGGTTGACTCTATTCAGGACCGTGATTGGCTAGTGAAACACATGACACATGTGCAGTCCTATAAATAGGACTGTGCACTTAAAAAAAACACATTTTTTTTTTTTTAAGTGAATCACCCCCTGTGATGACCACTGTGACCACACCGCCCACTTCACACTGGGTGTGATTTTTGGGGCGGTGTAGCCGCCCCCTATAAGTGAGTTTTGGACACCGACCAAAACATTTGTGTACCCCCTAACCCTTCCATTGTTAATGCAAATCGATACTTTTTTCATATCAGCCAATCACATTACAGCTAGTGTCATCACCACTAACTGTAATGTGATTGGCTGACTTTGCAAATTCAGGACTGTGATTGGCTAGCGAAACACATGACACATGTGCAGCCCTATGAATAGCAGTATGGACTTTAAAAAAAGTCATTAAGCCTTTTTTTAAAGTGAGTCATGTTGTGATGACCACACACCGCCCACTTCACACTGGGTGTGATTTTTATTTTATTTTTTATGTATACATTATTAGTTACGGGTTTAAAAGAGCCTTTTCACTGAATGTAAGTCAATGAGGAGCATATTTTAAATTATCAATTTCTAGTCAATGGAGAATTTTTTTTTGATTTCTTGTCCACCTTTGGAGTTACATCATGATGGCAAGGTAACTAACTACACAACCCAAACCTCTACCAAAGTGGTCTTGAAGATGTGGGGTTATTGCACGATCTGTCGCGCCCACCATCGACACAGCCTGGCTTGACAAGGCCTAGCTCGACAAAGTCGCTCCTTTTCCTGGCATGGCACCTGGAGTAATGCTTGTCATGGCAGACCCTGCCTTGAGCAATGTTGTGCCAACTTTGTAGTCCAAGCAAACTAGCTCATGTTGTACCTCAAAATCAAAGTAATTGTAACAGATTTTTTTTCTTCACAGACCAAGTCACCAGAACAACATAATAATAGTAATAAAAAAAAAAGAAATCATAGTTGCGGAATTACGTTTAATTGGCATCAATCCACAATGGCAGCCACTTATTGTCAAAAAGCCACATAAAATGATTGTCCTATTTTCATTTGTCCACTTCCAATTACATTTTGAGGTGAGGAATTCAGATAAAATATCAAAATCTCATTTTAGCCATTTTTGAACCAATATAACAGAACTGCAGTAAGTTATTACCAGATATTCTACCAGAATTTCACATCAAAGTAATTGTAACAGATTATTTTTCACACCATACATCATTTCAATGAGGTGTTCAGAACAACATACTAAAAGTCCTAATAAATCCTAGTTGTGGAAATATGTTTAATTAGCATCAATCCAAGATGTCCACCAATTATAGTCAAAAAGCCATATGAAATGATGGTGAGTCAATGTCATATAAACATACTTCCGCAACTACGATTTCTTAGGACTTTTAATATTTTGTTCTGGACACCTCATAGAAATGATGTATCGTGAAAAAGAATCTGTTACAATTACTTTGATAGAAATGCTAGTTTGCTAGACTATCTGGTAAAAACATCCTTCTGTTATATTAGTTCAAAAGTGCTCCATTTAAAATATATATATATATATAGTATCTGAATTATTTTCCTCAAAATGTATTTGGAAGTCCATTAAAATCTCAGACGAATGAAAATTTTACTTTGACCAAAATTGGTGGCCATTTTGGATTGATGCCAATTAAACATTTTTCCGTAACTAGGATTTCTTAGGACTTTTAGTATGTTGTTCTGGACAACTCATAGAAACGATGTATGGTGAAAAAAAATCTGTTTACATTGTTGTGAAATGTTAGTTTGCCTGGACTATTTGGTGCATATCGGAGCAATGGTGCGCCTTGCAAGTACAGATGTTATGTTTGTGACGTCCACTGTCGGTCCACACACCCTCTAGGCAATTTTAATATAGTATAACATTTAATACCATGTAGAAAATGTTTGTTGAAATGAAAAAGAGAAGAATGAATGTAACGTCTACGTTGGTGTGGTCATCTACCCACTTCCATTTGTCTTCTTCCTCTCTGTCAGTCAAACCCAGCCACACATAATGGTATCCGCTGTTTCTGTTAAAAACTCTGTTAAAAAAGTCCTGGACAAAACAAGTTGCTGGTTACTTAAAGGATGACTTCCCCATTTTCAAGCAATCTTCACCCACACAGACACTGACATTGTCTGCTCTGCTCCCATGTTTTCATCTCAGTAGAGATGTAATAACACACACCACCATCAAGTGTAAATCCATATGATTCTAACAAAGAAAATAATAAAGATAGCCTGTTTTCATTTGTTCATATTAATAACAAATGATGCACAACATGACATAACAATGAAGAAAAACAGTGAAGTCTCACTGACCACAGAGCCTCGTTTTCAACTCTGGGCCTTCAAGCAGTTTGCTATATCTGCTCTGCAACTGGTCAAAACTGGTCTGCAGCTGGTCTTTCTGCTTATTGAGGTTGTTATGTCTGGTCTCTAACTGGTCAAAACTGGTCTTTAATTGATCTCTCTCTTTAATGATGCAGCAGTAGCTGGTCAAGTGGTCTCACTCTTGAGTCAAGTTGTTACAGGCCTGTAACAGGTTGTAGCTGGTGGCAAGTCGATCTCCCTCTACCATGTTGCACTGGTCTGCAAAAGAACAATATTTGACAAATTTAGACATCCGCTATTTAAAAACACCTGCATTTAAAACAATAATAACATTTTCCAAATATGCTGCTACAGTTTCTGTTGCTGGCAATAACAGTAGTGAACTAGAAAAAGGGCTCCTCGGAGCACAGGTCTCCGCTAATTTGGCCAATTTGGTATTTAAAAGGTCTTAAAAGGCACTACATTGTAGCTTTATAAATGTGCAGATACCCTGTATGCACTTTTACTGTATTTTGGGTTGTTTACTGTTGAGTGAGAAAACAATGTTTAACATTAAGCTAATCATCTGGTGACCCCCCAAAATAATTTGGGGACCCCTTGGGGGTCCCGACCTCCTGTTTGGGAATCGTACACCACCCTGTGTAAATAGTGATGAGAAACAGTGACATGCACTCCCATAGCAAGCAAAAATCCTAAATGAGACCTCCATTATGTATCATTTGTGTCTCTAGATAAAGATGAGCACCAGCCGAGACCAAAGTGCATTTTCTCATTCTTCTCAATTTGAACTCCTGAGATATGACACTGTTCAGTCTCACAGTGATCACTGTTTGAGTTCTCAAAATGATCTTAATGGCGTCGCTATTATGGAGTCTCATCTCTGTCTTTCAGTGATCACTGTTTGAGTTCTTGGGATAATCTCACTAACATCTCTTTTAAAGAGTCTCATCTCTGTCTTTCAGTGATCACTGTTTGAGTTCTTGGGATAATCTCACTAATATCTATTTTAAAGAGTCTCATCTCTGTCTTTCAGTGATCACTG
Source organism: Gymnoscopelus microlampas (assembly GCF_963454915.1). NCBI lineage: Eukaryota > Metazoa > Chordata > Actinopteri > Myctophiformes > Myctophidae > Gymnoscopelus > Gymnoscopelus microlampas. The sequence goes on along the minus strand of NC_139939.1, from coordinate 4,461,882 downwards.
TTTGAGTTCTTGGGATAATCTCACTAACATCTCTTTTAAAGAGTCTCATCTCTGTCTTTCAGTGATCACTGTTTGAGTTCTTGGGATAATCTCACTAACATCTCTTTTAAAGAGTCTCATCTCTGTCTTTCAGTGATCACTGTTTGAGTTCTTGGGATAATCTCACTAATATCTATTTTAAAGAGTCTCATCTCTGTCTTTCAGTGATCACTGTTTGAGTTCTTGGGATAATCTCACTAATATCTATTTTAAAGAGTCTCATCTCTGTCTTTCAGTGATCACTGTTTGAGTTCTTGGGGTAATCTCACTAACATCTCTTTCAAAGAGTCTCAGCATGTCTATCTGATCACTAGTTGGGAGAAATATAATTATATACTTCATTAAGATAAAGAATATTAAACTTATGAACTCAAAATGTTTTCACTTGTGGGTCAGCAGTGAATTCTAATTTGTAGGTGATTATCAGTTATTATTTTTTTATTATTACAACTGCAGGTCACAGTTTATGAAAACCTGCAGATCCTGTCAGTCAGTTCGGTCCATTCCGTAACAAATCTAACATTACATTGCGGACCGTACTCTATATCGGACCAAGAAAGCATATTCTGACTATATCATATGATGTCATCAATATTAAGCCGATATTTGGCAATGTCCATATATGGCCAAGATAGAATGAATTTACAAATCAAGACATCACCTGGAAATCCATTCATGAATATAACGCTGTCCTCATCAAACCCTGCATATCCACACGTGGAGGCCACTGAATCATCACCTAGATCTCCATATAGAGCTGACCTCTACATTTGATTTCCAGAATGCCAAGGTGTACAACATGAGATAGAAAAAAAAAAAAAAGAAATTAAGTGACATTTAGAATTATGTACTGTATGTTTCATTTATTTGTTTTTATTTTGAACACTTTGTTCATTAACTGACACTCACAGTATAAACAGAAGCATATCTAAAACTTCTCAATTGTGTTTGGAAAATGAGCTGCAAAGACAATGCCAGGCATAGAGGTCAAGTCAATGAAAATAACTTTTCCCAATATATGCTCAAGGGAAACTGCTACTGTATTAACAGAGGTTTCAAACAGAGGCACAACATGAAAGCAGGTACCATTTGTGACACTATCTTTAAGCAAAGTAAAATCCGCACACAATTCATTAATAAGAGCCCATTTGGCAACAGACTGTACAGACGTAAGGAAGAACTCAACCTGTCCATTTTTTATCTCTGCTCCACTAGAAAAAACGACTGTACAATTATTTCTTCTATTGCCTTTCCCATAATGTCTTGACGTGAGATAATGTCTCTTAACTTGTGCCCTATCAAATCTTCTCACTGTTTTAGGATCAATGCTGTGACCAGCATGTCTTTCCAAGCTAGACATGTGAATTTCCTGTAGCTGAACTTCACTTGATGTGCCAATAAGTTTTATTCTTTTATCATTGTTTTCCTGACCAAAACTATGGTCCTTTGTCATCATAGTGTAGAATGTAGCTATGTCATCAGCTGGCTTTATGGTTTGCGAAATACCAGGTATAGCCTGAACTAGTTTCACTGCAGAGACCATCTGAATTGGTATATTCTGAGTACCATGTATGAGCCTCAACAAATAGCCATTTTTGTCTTCAAAATGGAAACATGAGTGAGTCCATAATGGACCAAGGGCCCTGACACTGTCTGCTAAGTGAACTAGGAGGTGCACATTTGCAGTTTGGTACCGTTCACCATAAAGATTACACATTTGAGAACAGAAGTTCCACAGCAGTTTCTCAGCATGATCAACCTGTTCTACAGATATGGATTCCATCAACAGAATGAAAATGGCTTCACTTAGGAGGAGGAAGTGATTGTAGTACGATGTTGCAAGGATTCCTCGGAAAACAACAGGTCCATAGAAGAGCAAAAGATCACGATATTCTGATGCCTTAAAAAACATTCTGTGTGATAACACTGATCGCGGATATCGTGTTAAAGATGGAGGGGAGATATCTTTAAATCTCTGGTCAATTTCCTTACAATGTTTTGAGATGCTGAAAGGCTTAGAGGAAAACTCTGGAGAAAACCATAGAGCCATCAAAAGGCGCATCACTCCCAGAAGAGCCGAGTGCATATAATCAATGCCAGTGCCTTGGATTAGCTTATAACTTTTAAGTTGTCTAAGCACACAGGGACCCTTCACCCCCTTTACAGTAGTTTTGGTGTCATTTGCCATTTTAGCATAAAGGTCAAACCCTTCATCTATGTGTGGTGGCCCCTTTGGATCTTCAGTTATGAATGGAAATGCGTGAACATGTCCCCTTTCCCCAGTCTTCACAGTTTCCCCAGGCTGTTCACATTTATGACACCCATGTTTCCCATTGTATTGAATTGAATTAAGTACTAAAGCTTTCGCAGGCAGGTCACATGTTCCTGCAATAGTTAGCACTTTACACACAAAGGGTTCAGATGCCCCTGCAGGTTGCACAAGAATTCCATCATCTTCAAGTTTTCTGAGTGTGTCGCTTAGTGGCTTAAGAAAAGTATGCATGGATGGTTTTGAATCGCCATACCAGAGTCCAGCAAATATCATATTTTGTCTTTGTGTGCGTTCAATGAAGCTCAATTTGTTAATGACGCAATAAAAAGGCCACACAGAAAACTTGGAAGATTTGAAAACCGGTACCCCATCTGTGTTCCAAGTAAGTGATATGTTATTAGGGTTACTAAGAGGACCACCCTGATCTCCAAGCTGTTTGTAAATGTCTGCATCATATATATCTTCAATGTTGTTAGGATCTTTTTTCTTTCGGCTGAATCTAAAGTTAAGCTTCTCCTGAAAACCAGGTGTAAGAAAAAAATACCTTATTTGAGCATCAATTGGAACCTCAATGAAATATGAGGATGATTCTTCTTCACTGGTCGCACAAGACAGACATTGTAACTGTTCACCTTCTATGGGCACAAAACATTTCCTCCAATATTTATGTAAAATAGGGGATGAAGCAGAGTGAAAAAAAAAAAAGTTTTTGAACTTCTGTACACTGTTCAAGCGGTCTGTATTCAGATTATGGGGACAAAGCAACTTGCACAATTTGAGCAAGTCGCTAAGGGCCGTATCAGTTACTTTATGGCAGTTCACATAAGCCATGATTATCAAAAGGCACTCTGGAACAGTTATGGATGCATTGTCATACAAAGGTGAGTCCGTTTTGTCCTCGCAAGTTGACTGTGCACTCCCCTCACCTAAACAGTCTTCAAATCCTTCACAGAAGATACCTCCTCCATCATCAAATACCCAATCGCTGTTATCAGGGAACACTTCGGGTTCATCACCATTGCCATGCATGAAAGGACATCAGAAGGAACTCCAGAGACTGACATGAAGTTGGAGGCTGGCGGGCCTCCGCTGAGCAAGAGGAAGGATGGTCCGTCTCCGTTCGGGGCCCCGTGTGGTGAATGGCCATCGTCTGTAAGAACCAGACGAGGAAAATAAAAAGCTAAAGCAAAAGCTTTACCCACTCCCATCTGCAGAAACCATTTTAGGATTGTTGTGACTATAGCAAAATGTTATACAATTGACATATGGAGTAAACAAACAGTCATCATGTGAAACACATAATTGCAAACTGATAAACAGGAATACAGCATCTTAAACTTCAATGATTGCAAACTGGGGACAAGAATGTCTGCATAGGGATGTGGTTGTGTGCGTGTGCACTCTCCCCACCTGTTTGGCTGTGTGTAGCAGATAGGAGGCAGTCAGCTGAATTGTCTGGATGGACAGCAAAGCCTCCAACAGCATCCCCAGATCTGTAATGGTCGCCTGCTGGGACAATGTACAGAGAGAGTAGACCATTACTCACCAGGCGGCCATGCTTGCTTTTTGCATTGAAAAACAGGTTCGGGTGGAATTTTATTTACTTAATGTAAGATGGTTGCCATGTGAATATGGTCTAATCAATGAAACGTTTTACACATGACAGAGGAGATAATCTACACTCATGTTCCATTCTTTGAACGCTGTGTGTGTCCCTCCTGTGACAGGGTTTGTGTGTGGACTAAATTTTACAGGGTCAGTGATTCTCAATCAGAATTAATTAAGTCAGAGGTTTTCAGGTGGTCCGTGTAGGTATTTCAGGTGGCCCCTGGTCATATATTTCAGTAATGTTTAATACGTTGGACCAGCTGTAATTGTGTCCGTTGACCACCACTTGAGAAGCAGTGCACTACATTGACCTGGTAACCAAAGATGATGAGTCAATGAAGTCAGTTACTAGGAAGTAAGAGGTCAAGCAATTCCACAGAAAAGCAGAAGAGCAATAATCATTTCCTGGCCACTATCAGGAAATGTGTCAATTTAATGTTGTGTTTGCTCACTCCTAAATATTACCAATCAGCATAGTATCAGTTTTGGATGAAGTAAGATAAATAGATCAGTGGTAGGTTCTTAAACCTTTCTGAGCTCTGGAGCACTAAAATAGTGGTCCCCATGGGTTGATTATTAGCCAGGAAGGTGGTCCCTGGTTCACAATCAGTTGAAAACCCCTGAATTAAGTGGATATGTCTCACCTGTTGCAAAACACACCCTCACTCTCACACACACAACTTACTTAAAGATGACTCGTTAGTCCCCAATTGGACAATGGCAGCTGTAGGGCGGGATGACTGTAAGGGGGGAAATTATTATTAAATAATATCTGCTGCAGCTTTGCTAAAAAAATGTATCAAAATAATATCTGCTGCAGATTTGCTCAAATATGTCAGGCCACCCACTCACCAATTGTGCAGTCCTTCTTGGTCGTTTATTATTTTCATTTTGTCTTCTCCATCTTTTTTCATCTTCTGGTCTGTTCATCTTCACACCCAATACTAGTAAATAGATACAATTTGGAATATAGTGTTGGAATGAACATTTGGATATAAATAGTTAATGTGCCATAAATAATCTCATTTCGAACAAAAGGTCTTTGTTTATGTTAATTGGTCCATAGTTGGTGTAGTATTCAATGCTTTAGAGTGTGTTTAGTAACAGAATCTATTTACTAAACAGAATATATTCAGGTGGGTTGCAATTAATCCAATCATGAGAGAGCAGCAGCCACATTCTTTTATTTAGTTGTTTGAGGGAACAATTTGTGCATTATCCATCATTACCACTGCAAATCATAATCAAATTTTGTATTTTGCCTTAGTCAGAAGTAAATGCTTTCCTGACCCTTCATATGTACAGGAAATCAACATGAATTCAACTGTAGCATTGTGTGGCATGTTCTTTAAATTGGGCTTAAATTAAATAGTTGTTGTGTTCTATTCAGCTACTTTGAACACACCTAATCTATCCCCTTATCTTTTTTTAATCATACCCTGTACCCTGTAGGCCTATACTGATCATATTTATATCACGACCTTACTTAAGATCTGGGAGACTACAAATAAACAGCTATAACACTGAATGTACAATTTGCATAGACCATTCCACCACTAATAAACCTGAACAAATACAATATTTAAACGTGGTTTCAAATAATGAGTGCTTGGAATGATTGTGTGTTAAATAGGTATCAAAGTCCGACTGAAATGCTTACTTTTAGTCGGTGTATTTGCAGAGCTGCATCTTCATCCCAGGGTTGTGTATTAGAGTTAGAGTTCCGTCGCAGATCAAAAGAAAGGATGTGGAACGATGACGTCATTACGTATTCCAAGCACACCGAACGTCATTGGATGGAACGCAATGTCGTCATCACGTTTTGAGTGGAGACGAAATGTGATTGGACGCGCCGCTTTTGATGCTTCCCCGTTGAAATTAACAGTGGGAAGAAATCAGCTGGTGAAGAAGTTACCCCAAGCCAAACTTTTCCTCCATTGGCCCGGTGTGGTGTGTTGTGCTGGCGTTTTTTGTGCAAACGTTCAAATTTCAGGTAAGAATCATAGTTTACGTTCGTTGTTTATCTGTAAAACGTTACGAGTTGAGTAATTAAGTTCTTTTGACATAGTTTGAAACCTTTGAACCGTCATAACCCCACTTCGTAGGGGTACAATATTACTCACGAGTCACTTACTTTGAATGTGTTGAAAATGGAAAGATCTAGGTCCCCACCCCAATACAATTGGTCTCGGTACCTACGTATGTAGATATGTTTAATACCTATCTGTGGATGCAGTGTTGTCAATGATGATGACAAAAGATATGTAAGGTGGGCTCCAGAGCCTTTCACTGTCACGGTTGCTACCTGGAGTGTGTATTTGTGCACTTAGCCCCTTAACTCAAACTAAGTTCAGCAAAATCCCCTCCCTTAATATATCTAACAGGATAGGTGAGACGCCCCTACTCCAAAGTAAGTGACCAACCAACCACATGAACAATGAACTGAGTGATAATAACGTATTTATTTACTAGGAAGTAAACTCTGATCACTCCACTTTTAAGTATTTTAGCTTGTAAAAATGTAAATAGTTTCTCAAAAATGAAATAAAATCAAAAACAACAAATTGAAATGTCACATTTGTCTTCACTCCTATTCTAATAAACCCAGAGCCTAATGTATAACTCCCAAAAAAAATACAATAACTAAAAAAAAACACAATAAACAAACTGAATTGTAATTCACCTTCTTCACAGTTCACGCTATGACACAAGCAAAAGATATTCAATACTTCACATTAATCAAGATGACCCTTATTTAGTCTCTACCTAATCCAACGGATCCAAAAGCTAGAGTCCTGAAATAAAGTTCCAAAATTGAATCAAAAATAATCCTTCAAAACGTTTCCACAAAAATAGAGTGCAAAAATAGTCCAAAAATTAGAATAGAAAAATGAACACACTTCAACCGTACTTTAACGGTAGAATCTTATCTTAGTCCTCGTCCAGAACGTGTGTATGCACAGTAGCAATTATCCACTTAGTGAGGGCTCGGACTGAATCACTACTGTCAAGTTCAGCAGAACAAATTAACATACAGCAGAGCATGTGAGTGGAGCGGAGCGCGAGCGGAGCGACGCGATTTTGACGTGAGCGCGGAGCTGGTTATAAAAAGGTTGGAGCGCTACTCAGAGCGAGGACCGCCTCCCGCTCCAGGCCGCCCTCGCGGGGGCCGCGCACCGAATGTTTGAGCATGCCCGGTCGCACGGACTCAGAGACACAAAGACATGCGCAGTGCACAGCGCACCGAGATGTCATTAGAATTTCTACTTTCTTTTTCTTGTCTTTTTTTTACTGTTGAGCGACCCGGTTTGAGCGGAGCGTGGAGCGAGATTTGCGCAAATCAACGTGAGCGAGGAGCGACGGGGAGCGGAGCGCGGGGGGAGTTGACGTGAGCGAATAGCGAGCGTGAAACCAGCCCCCTGGAGCGCCGAGCGGCATTTCCACCCGCTCCGCTCCGCTCACGTGCTCTGACATACAGTACCTCAAAACAAAAGGAAATACCAGTCTGCTGGGATGAGCAGGGGTAGATGAGATGAGTCACAAGGAGAGTGTAGTCTGGTTGGCAGGGAAATACTTCAGTTCAATTCCCCAGCTAAATCCTCACGACAGCTGTCTGCCTGTCAATCACGGTCACACTCGCCTGACGTGAAGACCTCACTGTCTAGAACTCTTCCCTGGTCCGCAACGAACTCCATTCACCTCCTCACGTGACCAATGTCTCTGTCTCAGACGCAATAGCGTTCTGAATATTATCCCCGAAACTTCTTCCGACTGGAATCTTACTTCAACACGCGATACAGCCGCACCGCTTCAAATAGTTACACAAACAAAACAAAGTCTCTTGCTGTCTCTCCGTCGGGATACGAGCCCGCTGCCCGCTCCAATAAACGCCCGTCCGACGATATTATTTACAGTGCTTGTCAATAAGCGCATCTCCGTCTGTCATTATTCAGCTTAACCTCTCGTTTTTAAAAGGTATCTCACTGTGAAAAATTAACAGTTTTTACTGCCACACAGAAAACGTGGTGGTTCCCTCGCTTTCTTTTCTCTCTTCCTCTTCCTCCCTTTCTCTCCCTGCATACGCCTCTTCCTCTCCCTTCTCGCAATCCGACAGGTCAGTCTGACATAACACTGCCCCGTAGGACAATACAAGTCTTCAAAATAAAAGCTTGTAAGAATACTTGTATACCTTACATTAAGTTGTAAGTTGGATTTAAAAGTGTCTGCTAAATGCTTAAATTGTAAAGTGTTCATTGTTCATTTCTCTCTGCTAAGGGGTCCTTGGCCTGGAAAACAGACCCCTGGTCTAGGCCAGTGTGTGTGTGTGTGTGTGTGTGTGTGTGTGTGTGTGTGTGTGTGTGTGTGTGTGTGTGTGTGTGTGTGTGTGTGTTTTTTTTTTTTTTGTAATCGTATTAAAAAAAAAAATCTGTCCTTTACAGGTTATTATGCTTTCGTACACTTTGAAGATGATGCTACAGCAAAAATCTTCAGTCCCTCCAGCATTTTAGTAGGCATGGACGAAAGTCCTGTCCCACGCCTCCAAGACCTCAGAACTGGCCACAGTTGAATATGTCGCTCCAAAAGAACAGGGGAACCCCCCCGCCCCCCCAGTAAAGGAAAGGCAGACTAGCCTGGTAAACCCTCCATCCAGAAATCTCAATTGCATTTTATTTCAGGAGTGAGTCTGGCCTGCAGACCTATATGGGCAATTTGGCTGTGGGCTGGAGATGGGCGGTAGTAATGTAGCTTTGATGTCCAAGTGGCCCTTTGTGTCCAATTAAGCCACGTTAGGCTGCAGTGATTATCATCACCAGGAGTAATTGGTTTGTCTTTGATGTTAATGAGCAGCTTGTATGAAAGGTGTATTGATTAATGACGTGTGAACCACTCTGGTTCCACCTGATTGGCCTACACCCGCTGTCAATCACAAAACAATGAGCGAGGACGCTGATTGGCTCGGTTAGTTGGTAATTCCGCTAGAAACTCCCACAATGGGCAATCAGGCCAGACTCACTCCTGGAATCAAATGGAAATGAGATTTCCGGAGGGAGGGTTTGCCAGGCTAAAGTCAGACACCAAAGCAGGCTTTTCTAAAAGGCCTTTTAGGGTCTCCTCCTGTAAATGAAACATTGTCAGGGTCTTCATCAGACACTATTATGACAGAAAGGAGCCCTCTGCCAGAGTATGGGGAAGACATCGGAGTCTCGCCATCCTCCCACGGGGCCAGGGAAGGCAGACCCTCCTCGCACGGAACCCTGCACGGGGACAGAGGCGGACCAACCCCGCATAGGGACCTGCAGAGCGCTGGAGGTGGACAAACATCGCAGGGTGCTGGAGGCAGAACCACCCCAGACAGGGACCTGAAAGGGGCTGGAGGCAGACCAACCCCACACAGGGAGCTGCTAGGGGCCGGAGGCGGACCAACATCGCAGGGTGCTGGAGGTAGGCCTGTGACAAAGCTGTTTCAAAGGTGGAAATCCTGCTCAGCTAAAATACTATTTGAATAGTGTTAGTATTAATCGTAATATAAAACGATAAAATACTATTTGAAACTAAAGGTGTCAGTAATCATTCATGTAAATATAATACACTATAGCTTCAAACGTGTGTGTGTGCGTGCGTGTGTGTGCGTGTGTGTGTGTGTGTGTGTGTGTGTGTGTGTGTGTGTGAGAGAGAGAGAGAGAGAGAGAGAGAGAGAGAGAGAGAGAGAGAGAGAGAGAGAGAGAGAGAGAGAGAGAGAGAGAGAGAGAGAGAGAGAGAGAGCGCGCGAGAGATCGACAGAGCGCGAGAGATCGAGAGAGCGAGAGAGAGAGAGAGAGAGAGAGAGAGAGAGAGAGTCTTACCAGACTGCAGCATCTTCTGTTTCTCCACAGCGATAGTTTTGGTCTCAACATCATCACATTCTACAACTAAAAAAACAAAATGAGATCATGAGGAACCAAGTGGCTTTAATGCAGTACAATCAAATATTTGTCAATCAAATTATGAATAGCTTCAAATGATCCACCTTCATTGTGAACAAGTGGCCTGGGAGATGCAGAGAATGGATACAACATAAATGAGCTGTAGAGGTGGCATAAACCATAAGGCAGTATGTCACAGAGTTCTAATGTCATTGCTAAATTACCAATTTCATAAATTAGCCTTTGATTCTGTTCTGTCCCGTCCTCTAATGCCTTAGAAGATAAGTAAAGACCTTTATTGAAAAGGTATTCTAAATGTAGTTGCCAAAAGCATGGCTACCAGCACACAAGACATTCTAAAGGGCCTTTCACACTGAGCACTATAACGATAACTATAACTATATCATTATCATTCACCATTGTATTGTTGTATAACAGTGAAGCAGTGAACAGTGATTTTTTAAAACCATATTTTTATAGTAGTGCTCAGTGTGAATTTAGTTAAGTCTACTGTGATTCCCCTTGGGGTAGATTAATCTGTCATTTCCCCTCCTGCTCATATGCAGGTGGTCACTTGTGGTCCGTGAAGGTATTGCATGTGGTCCCTGACCATGCATTTAGTAATGTAGGAAAGTGACTTTTTCTTTTCTTGTTCCGTGGAACAGTGCATTAATGACCTGGTGATGTTGATGACATTGTCATTATTTAATTTCAAGCTTTTTTTTCTCCCACACCACGCCCATTAATTCCAATATTTTCTTACATTTGGTGGACTTATGAAATATGATTTAAACATATTTTAATACATTTAACAAAGGTATTTTATTTTTGTATTTACATTTTAAAACATTTTCCCATTGACAACCTGCAGGCCTAATTATGCCCTGCACCACTAGTAGTCCGTGGACCGGTGTTCACTCTCCATTCCGACATCTCACCACTCCGACTAGTGGCTTCCGCGTGCGGTTAGGGTTAGGGTTAGGGTTAGGTATAGGGTTCGTCAACGTCGGAAAGGCGACATGTCGGAAAGGAGAAATGCACCCCCGTGGACCATTGGTTGAGAAACAGTGATATGTATAGACAACACATGCATAGCAAGTGCTACCAAAAGCACTAATCTTGTCTCATATCCCCACCTAACACAACAGTGGTGCCCAGGTTGATTCAGGGTGGTGGTCCCTTGTTCCCTGGTTGAAAACCCCTGATTTAAAATATGCTCCTCACTGACTTTATGCAGTGAAGAGGCTCTGCAGAAGCTCTTTTAAGCCCGTAAAATAAACCCAAACAAAGCTGATTCTGACTGTATAGATAGAACATCTTCAAACCCGCAGTACTGTTTTATTTTAAAATAAAAATGTCAACTTCCTATTGATTTAGCTATTTTTATTAGAAAAAAAACCTGGACTGGTTCTTCAAATAATAAAAGCAACAGGAAGTTCACATAAAAAAAAGGCGTGGAAACATTTTGGCCTGCCTAAGACAGAAAACGAAAAAGGCGAGAAGATAACAGACAAAACAAAGAGCAAGAGCCAAAGAGTTTACGAGGTGCATCGCTGTTTTCATGGCCAAAGATATCAGGCCGTTCTCCATTGTCGAAAATGAAGGGTTTAGGCAAAACTTATGGTAAACACGCTGGAGCCAAAATACCATATCCCGTCACGTCTGCACGTTAGTGATAAAGTAATGCCAGCGCTTTACAAGGAAACAAAATAAAAGGTTATTCAGAGCCTTGAAGATGTAGATATCCATAGCGATTACAACAGACGGCTGGACATCGAGGGCCACCCAGAGTTATATCACAATCACGGCCCATGGTATTACAAGCAAGTGGGAGATGGTAAACTGTTTGCTTCAAATTCACCCTCTGTTTGAATCGCACACTGGAATCAACATAGGTGACGTTCTGAAAACAGCTGTGACTGAATGGAATCTTAAAAGGCCTAATTTCAATATTTTAAGTTATTCTTTATTTTATCAGGAATTTGTTTTAAAATTGTATTTCATTTTTGTTAAGACAAAGACAACTATATGCCTTAGTTTGTGCACGGCTTACAGTACAGTTGGCTTGTTATCTACCTCAGGAATAAAAAGGCATTATTTGAGTATTGAAAAGAGGGTAAGTATTGTTAAAATAAACCTGGATTTGAGATTTGTGTAGGAAAATTGATTTAAAAAAAGTTTCCACTCGTTTGCTACAGTACAAAGAGAATAAGAGAAAACAAACGAACACACCGGTCTGGGTTTGTGTAAGAGGAAAAAAAAAAAAGAAATCGGTCATTTGTCTGGAAAATAATTTTGTGTTTAAAAAATCGTGAGAAATGGTATCCTGAACCTCATGATTCGAATCGTATCGTGAGTTGAGTGAATCGTTACATGCCTACTTGCGACCGATAAAAATTGGTCCACAACCCAAAGATGGCTACCGCCCCACTGTTTGGGAAACAGTGGCAAAGGGTATTTTTTCAATTATTTTTTGAGTGGTGCCAACCACTCCCTATACATGACTTTGTCCGTATGAGTGTCCGTCCGTATGAGCACGGCCTCAACAGCTCTGTGTCCGTATGAGCACGGCCTCAACAGCTCTGTGTCCATATGAGCACGGCCTCAACAGCTCTGTGTCCGTATGAGCACGGCCTCACGGGTGTCCGTATGAGCATGACCTGAGCATGACCTCAACCGCTGCGGCTGATTGCAACACAAAGATGCAAGCAGTTACACTAATTATACACAAACAGGAGTGCAACACACACACACGCACACACACACACACACACACACACACACACACACACACACACACACACACACACACACACACACACACACTTTTGAGTAAAAATACTTAAACTGAGTAAAAAAAACTTACAATGAGTAAAAATACTTAAAATTAGTAAAAATACATAAAAGATGTTAAAATGAGTAAAAACACGTAAAAGTCAGTGATAGGCACCACTCTTCACACTGGGTGTGATTTTTTAAATTTCCCCAATTTTCTTTTTTTAAATAACTGAAAAAAAGTTATTGAAAAAACATGGTCTCCTCACGCATTAGAAGGACAATAGGACAGTTTGAAGTTACAATGAGTTTGTGTAGGAAGGGGGCGTGTCTGTTAAAATGAATGTCAAATATCTAAATATTGAATCAAGCAACTTAAAAACTGTCTGGGGTGCTCTTTTATGCCCGAGTAGACGTTAAAATGACCCCAAACATGTTCTAAAGCGAAATATCCCTTTAAGAGGTATAGGGAAAATAGCCGATCCACAATCACGGGGCATGAAGCGACGCGTTGTGATCTTGCAGATCTGCTATTTTCCCTGGTTTGGGTCTTGAGCTAAACAGTTTTGGAACCACGGCTCTAGTCTGTTGCAATGACTTAATCCGTCAATGTTGTCACTTAATGTTCAGATGCTCAGGAAACCAGACCAGAGTGGTCAGAGTTTTTTTATTTCCAGATCCAAAACGTGTATAACGGGGCGGCACCTGGGCTGGCCAGTCAGATTCCAGGGGGAGGTCACAGTGTCAGATAGCAGTGGGTGAAGGTATCTGTGGCGCTTCAGCAGACACAGGATCAGGCAGCAGGATGAAGATGGTACTGTGGCTGAGTGTGGCCTCTCTACTTCTTTCCTCCCTAACCATGGCGATGGATGGTAAGATCTAATATCTATTATGCTGCGTTGCTTATATCATTTAGAAAACACTGAATTGAATGTCAAATATGGTTAATATTAATATGATCAAAAAACAACCTGTGACTCTTATAACTCTATAGCCATTGCATTGGGGGTGGCCATAGCTAAGTGGTTAGTGAGACCGCCTGGGCAGCCAGAGGCCCTGGTTGTCGCAGGTTTGATTGCAAGGCCAGCAATGTGTGTCCCTGAGCAAGACTATTGATCCCTGAGCGCTGGCTCCCCGAGCGAATTGCTGCTCACTGCTACTAGTGATTATCAGATGGGTAAAATGCAGAGGACAAAGTTCACGTTTGTGACACATATACATATATGTATGTGTACAAGATCTGTGATCTTGTACATCTGCTATTTTTGAACATTTATAAAAAAAACTCTTGAAACTGTTAGATATTTTTAGCGGCGCCAACCGCTCTACGTTTGACTCTGTCCGTATGAGCGTCCGTATGTTATGTCCGTCCGAGCACGGCAAAGAAGCAACACATACAAACACACGCACACACACACACACACACACACACACACACACACACACACACACACACACACACACACACACACACACACACACACACACACACACGGACTTGGAGATTGCCTATGCCATCTCTCCTCTCATTGGCCACACGTGCCACTGGTTATCAAAGAGGGGTCCAGGGACCCCCAGCGTTGACTCTGTCCGTATGAGCGTCCGTATGTTATGTCCGTCCGAGCACGGGATGAGCACGGCAAAGAAGCAACACATACAAACACACGCACACACACACACACACACACACGGACTTGGAGATTGCCTATGCCATCTCTCCTCTCATTGGCCACACGTGCCACTGGTTATCAAAGAGGGGTCCAGGGACCCCCAGCGTTGACTCTGTCCGTATGAGCGTCCGTATGTTATGTCCGTCCGAGCACGGGATGAGCACGGCAAAGAAGCAACACATACAAACACACGCACACACACACACACACACACACACACACACACACACACACACACACACACACACACACACACACACACACACACACACACGGACTTGGAGATTGCCTATGCCATCTCTCCTCTCATTGGCCACACGTGCCACTGGTTATCAAAGAGGGGTCCAGGGACCCCCAGCGTATGTTATGTCCGTCCGCCCGTATGAGCACGGGATGAGCACGGGATTTTAAACAGCTATGACTCCAGTTTGCAGCATGCCACCAAGTCCAAATTTGGTATGTGGACTTAGACCACCAATAGGGACGAGCATTAATTGCTGAAGCCCCGCCCCCTCTGTCTTCCCATTGGCTGGCCTTTAAACAGCCATAACTCAAGTTCGCAGCATGCTACGGAGTACAAATTTTGTACATGGACTAAAACCACCAATAGGGACGAACTGTAATTACTTAAGCCCCGCCCCCTCTGTCTGCCCATTGGCTGGGCTTTAAACAGCCATTATTCCAGTTTGCAGCATGCTACCAAGTACAAATTTGGTAAGTGGACTCAGACCACCAATAGGGACGAACTGAAATGAGTTACGCCCCGCCCCAAAGGCACCGCTTCCTTCACACAGGGTGTGATTTTTTGTAATAATTTAGATTTTTTTTTTAACACAAATCTTCTCTTCTGGGGGTCTTCCTGGCTCAAAACATTTTCAGATGGTGGGTCTGCGGTCATTTTGGGGGTCCTTGGCAAGAAAGATTTGAGAACTACTGATTTAGAAGGCATTTGATTTGGAAGGCATTAGGTCTTAATGGGTTAATGGTTCCACTGTAAAATACAGCAGACCCTGATGTGTGCTCAATTGATCTATGGTTTAGGAGTCTGTGTGTAGCCAGCAAAGGTGACGTTATTACCATTGATGTGCTCACTTAAAATATCAAATTATAGCAGATATACAAGCTTGCAGCACGTCACTTCGTCCACATTTGCTATTTTTGAAATTATTTGAAACATCTCAAAAATGTTTCGAACATTTTTAATAATACTTTTGAATATGTTTTCTTCTCTTCTGGGAGTCCCTGGCAAGAAAAAAAAATCAGATGGGGGTCCACGGCCAAATATATATATATATATATATATATATATCAATTTGGGGGTCCTTGGCATGGAAAATGATGAGAATTACTGATTAGAAGGTATTTGTTGAATCTGCCTCATAGGTTAAGCCTGAGGTGTATTTCCCAGAAGTGGTGTTGTCTAATAGTAACAAGTCCCTGAAAAACTTCAATTCAGAGGACCGTTCTCAAGTGGCAGGGGGGGGGTCTCTCTTTGATCTCTGCTCTGATCAAAGATTAGCCATACTGTTGACAATAGATTAGTAGTGTTGTCTCTTGACAATTTCTAGATCTGTGAGCAAAGCCCATCTGCTATTTACAGAGGATACAGGATAGGTGGGCACTAGGGACATCTGGGCTATTTTGTCCAAAAAATATTGTCTTAAGTAATGTAAAGTATACATGATGTGAACATGCACGGTATATAAGAATAAGAATAAGAATAAGTAATGTAAAGTACACATGATGTGAACATTTCCTGTACATCATTATCAGACTTGATTTTATCCTTCAACTTCTTGTTTATGCCCCAAAATGGGGCCTATTTATGGCAAAACAAACTAAACAAAGAAAACAACAACTAGCTGACTTACTACAAAATGTATTAAAGATTCCACAAGTCCAATAGACCCAGACATGCTCCCACCTGTACAATAGTTCATTCAACCTTACATACGCATTAACCAAATTAATCATTAATACTCTCTCTCTCTCTCTCTCTCTCTCTCTCTCTCTCTCTCTCTCTCTCTCTCTCTCTCTCTCTCTCTCTCTCTCTCTCTCTCTCTCTCTGTGTGTGCGAGCGCGTGCACGTGCACGTGCACGTGCACAGTGTAAAGTTCATCAGAAACATGGTTCAAATATCATAATACATGTATTTTAGAAACCTAGTACAGAGGTCTAAATGTAAACATGTAATGTATATACAAAGGTCATAACCTCTGTGTCCACCCTTGGTGGTAAAAGTCTCCGTGTGATCAAATCACCATGACAACCAACCTTGTTTGTTTACAACAAACCATTGTTTATATTACATTCATAACTGAATAGCTTTGGATTTATGTATTCTCAATGTTAGCAGCAAACATCATCAAAGCATCATGTCATGTATTGGTAAAGAGGATATATGAACTGATGAATGATTTTTTCCATCTTCAGCTCTTAAGGTTCAACCGACACACAACATAACAGGTCAACAAATATGCGAAAAAAATATAAATGTTTGATTCAAATTATTGATATGTTTTACTCCTTAATCTGTTCTCTGTACAGAGTCTGATCTCAGGTTGGTGGGAGGAACCAGTAACTGTACTGGTATACTGGAGATGAAACACCAGGAAGAGTGGAGACCAGTGCGTGGAACATCGTTCTGGAACCTGAGGTCATCATCTATAGTGTGTAAACAGCTAGATTGTGGCACTGCGGTGTCAACAAAAAGGCATTCTGATTATCCAGGTAAACCTGCCCACTGAGCATTTTTGGGGCTATTAGACGTCTAAAATACTTCTAAGGGCTAGGCTAAAACCGGGTTATAATTGGTCTAAAAGTGATTTTTGCCACACCTGAAATGTATGGCCTACATGAGCCTTTGTCACCATTTCGTCCATACATGGTATGTCCGGTTGTGGTTAGGTTTCTTCTGTCCGGTTGTGGTTAGGTTAACTCTGCATGAGTAAATAGGCATGACTCATGTCCGGTTGTGGTTAGGTTTCTTCTGCATGAGTAAATAGGCATACTCATGACATCACTATTAAGTCACAAGTACAAATACAGATGGTATATATATACTGTAAGACACAAAGGGTTGGGCATAGACACAGGCTGACACGTCATGTGAAGGTCTGGCAGAACCAGGTCTCCTGGTCTTGTTTTTTCAACGTCTATTCTTAGCCTAGACGTTGATTATCTGTTTTTTAAGCTTCTATATATAGACCGTCTATATAGCCGTTGAAATGACGTCTACAATATAAACGGTCTAATTATAGACGCTTAAAAAACAGCAAATCAACGTCTAGGCTAAGAATAGACGTTGATTATCTGTTTTTTAAGCGTCTATATATAGACCGTCTATATAGCCGTTGAAATGACGTCTATAATATAAACGGTCTAATTATAGATGCTTAAAAAACAGCGAATCAACGTCTTGGCTAAGAATAGACGTTGAAAAAACTTTCACTTTTAGACCAATTATAACCCAGCTTTAGACGGAGGTGTGTGGATAGGCGACTGTGTGTGGAAGATGACAGCTACCTGTGTTGGATCCGAATCTTCACTGAGGGAGTGTGTAACAATGGAGAACTCTGAAGATCCTTCCCCGTTCAGGCTGGAGATTATCTGTTCAGGTAACAAACAATGACTTCAACTACAAAAAAAAAAAATTGAGGGAACAAACAGCTTTGAAAAAGACATGCTCCCACCTGTACAAGAGTTCATTCAACCTTACATACGCATTAACCAAATTAATCATTAATACTCTCTCTCTCTCTCTCTCTCTCTCTCTCTCTCTCTCTCTCTCTCTCTCTCTCTCTCTCTCTCTCTCTCTCTCTCTCTCTCTCTCTCTCTCTCTCTCTCTCTCTCTCTCTCTCTCTCTCTCTCTCTCTCTCTCTCTCTCTCTCTCTCTCTCTCTCCAGAGTCTGTGAGGTTGGTGAATGGGACTAGTTTGTGTTCAGGCATAGTGGAGGTGAAGTCTGATCAGTCGTGGGTCACGGTGTGTGAAGGTGACTTTGACCAGCAGGATGCAGAGGTGGTCTGTAGGCAGCTTGGGTGTGGGGCTCCTTCAGTCCTCCAGGGGGTGCTCTATGGGGAAGTGAATGCTCCAATGTGGACCAAAGAGTTCCAATGTGGAGGCAATGAGTCTGTTCTCCTGGACTGTCGAACCTCAGACTCAACTAGAACCACCTGCTCAAATGACAAGACTGTTGGACTCACCTGCTCAGGTAAAAGACAAATTACTCTTTTATTTAGTAGTTCATAGTCAACATAATATTACTTTGACTGCCTGTCTTGTCTCTGCACAGAGCCTGACCAGCCTATCAAGTTGGTGGGAGGAACCAGTCAATGTGCTGGTAGACTGGAGATGAAATACCAGGGAGAGTGGAGACGAGCAGATGAAGGACCTGCCTGGAACCTGAAGTCAGTATCTGTAATCTGTAGACAACTGGACTGTGGCTCTGCTGTTTCAACAAAATGGGATCTTGTGACAGAGTGGACCCCGATAGATTGGAGAGGAAGTATATGGCGCATGGTGTCTGGCTGTGTTGGATCCGAATCTTCACTGAGGGAGTGTGTGACGATTAAAAGTAGTGGTTCCAACTACGGAATTGAGGTGATCTGTTCAGGTGATCTATCTATCTATCTATCTATCTATCTATCTATCTATCTATCTATCAACCATCCAATCCACCAATAGGGACGAGTAATTGCTGAAGCTCCGCCACCTCTGTCTTCCTATTGGCCGACCTTTAAACAGCTATAACTCCAGATAGCAGCATGCTACCGAGTCCAAATTTGGTATGTGGACTAGGACCACCAATAGGGATGATCTGTAATTTCTGAAGCTCCGCCCCCTCTGTCTTCCTATTGGCCGGCCTTTAAACAGCTATAACTCCAGATGGCAGCATGCTACAGAGTCCAAGTTTTTCCAAACTTTCTTTTTCCTTTTTTTTCCCCCGATTTCTTTTCCAACTTTCTTTTTTCATTTTTTTTCCCGAACTTTCTTTTATTCAAACTTTTTGTCTGTTTTTATTTTTTTTATTTCCCTTTTTTAGGTTTCGGTTCATTGCCTTAAGCTATGTAGCCTTAAAGGCTTGTATCTTGGACAGAACGTCGAGGGCCCGTTCATCGCTGCTTGCAGCTTTAATGTTCGTTTTGAGTTTGGATAGGGAGTCGAGAACCTTTATACTGTATCTTTTGGTAGGCCATTCCACATTTTGGTGGCAGCACAGCAGAATACGTATTTTCCCTATGTTTGAGCCAAATGTTGGGGTGGTACTCACTTTGGAAAAGTAGCTTGACAGGTATCTGTCTGTCTGTCTGTCTGTCTGTCTGTCTGTCTGTCTGTCTTTCTCTCCAGGGGTGAGGTTGGTGAATGGGACTAGTACGTGTTCAGGCAGAGTGGAGGTGAAGTCTGATCAGTCGTGGGTCTCAGTGTGTGAAGGTGACTTTGACCAGCAGGACGCAGAGGTGGTCTGTAGGGAGCTTGGCTGTAGGGCTCCTTTAGTCCTCCAAGGGGCGCTCTATGGAGAAGTGAAGGCTCCAATGACGGCCAAAGAGTTCCAGTGTGAAGGCAGTGAGTCTGGTCTCCTGGACTGTCCAACCTCAGTCTCAACTAGAAACACCTGCTCACCTGACAAGACTGTTGGACTCACCTGCTCAGGTAAAAGACAAACTACACTTTAGGATTGGATTATTATTTTACAATCAATGTTAAATGACATGTCAATGTTGTATTCTATTGCCTCTGTACAGAGCCTGATGATGTCAGGATGGTGGGTGGAACCAGTAACTGTACTGGTAACCTGGAGATTAAACACCGGGGAGAGTGGAGACAAGTGCATGACTGTTGTAATGCACTAAAGACCGCATCTGTAGTGTGTAGACAGTTGGGCTGTGGCTCTGCTGTTTCATCACAACAGAGACGTGGTTCCACAGAAGTACCTGTTTGGATGGTGATGAACCCTTGTTTTGGATCTGAATATTCAATTAGGGAGTGTGTAGCATTAAGGTCTGATTATTCAGACTTTACACTGGAGGTGATCTGTTCAGGTAACCAACAATGACTACAACAGTGACAGT
This sequence comes from Gymnoscopelus microlampas, assembly GCF_963454915.1. Lineage (NCBI taxonomy): Eukaryota > Metazoa > Chordata > Actinopteri > Myctophiformes > Myctophidae > Gymnoscopelus > Gymnoscopelus microlampas. The sequence goes on along the minus strand of NC_139939.1, from coordinate 4,441,546 downwards.
AATCTCTCTTATTTCATCTGTCTGTCTGTCTGTCTGTCTGTCTGTCTGTCTGTCTGTCTGTCTGTCTGTCTGTCTGTCTGTCTGTCTGTCTGTCTGTCTGTCTGCCTGCCTATTCATGTATATCAATCTCTACACATGCACGTGTGGTTTTTGGGAGATGATGATGATGGCCGCCATTGTCATCATCATCATCATCATCATCATCATCATCATCAACAACAACAACAACAACGTATCTGCTGTTTCAGCCAATCACTCCTGTCTTGTTACAGGTGCTGTTTAAGCCAAACATCTCCATCTTCCTCTCAATACATGGAGTTTCCAAGGGCCAGCAGCAGGGATTGCAGCCGACTGTTTATCACTCTGCCAACTTCCTGTTTCCTGCAGCTGAACACACCCACCAAGGGATCTACAGCTGTGTCCATCACATCAATTTTGTTGAACCCATTTAGGCCTGGAACCCCATTACGTAACTATACTTTTCAAGCCGGGAACCCCTTTTGGGGTTCTTGTTGCTATGTACAGTATACAGCAAGAAGGCGTTTTTAGAATTGGCCTCAGGTCGAAATGGGTTAATAATAATGTATCCTCTGAGAGTGAGTTCCTCTCTCACTGTAACCTGAATGAAACTTTTCAAGTCACAATATGAAACTCCGTCAAACAGGCAAACATGAAAGTGACATGAATTCAGAAACCTTAGAGGAATTCTATTGAATTAAGCTTTTTTAATTGATTATATGATTTTGGCTGGTGTTCCCGGCATATTTCTCTCACAGCCTCTCATCTGACATTTAACATAATCAGAGTTAACAAAGCTGCTGTGATAGAGGAAGCTGTGATAGGTTACCACGAACAAATCAAAACACAGGAGATTCACAGAGAGTTCCCAACAAGAATCTGATGAAATATAACTGATAAATTAATCTAATACTCTGCATTTTATTGAATTAAATTGTGTTGTAATAATAGTAAATAATTCAACATTAAAAACAAGTAATGTGTTCAAAGGGCTTTTTCAAGTCCATTGGTGTGTCAGTCTCATATACAGTATTTGATAGTTTTTTTTTCACATTTCAGAACTTCACACCTCTCTGATCTTTTGCTGAAAGTCCCCTGAAAAGCCACAGCAACCCCCCCCCCCTCTCCCCCTCTGTTCACACCTGATTAGCCTTTGTTCAAATCTACACTATTCCACATCTACTAATATTTTGCACCTGGCAAATGACTTTCTCCATGAAAAGGTGTGGATTTCCCCTGATTTGCCCACGAACAGGGCCTGTGAAGTTCTGGAATGGCACATCAAACTTACATTTGATCATAGTAGACATGTTGACTGATGTAGTAGACAAGTAGACTGATGTTTTGTGTTCACGTTCATGTTTATTAAACGTTGTCAGCTCTGCAATAGATATGGTGACCATCAATCTGGGAGCCCATTCGGTTAAAAGAAAAGCGGAAGAGATTTTATCCCCGCATTGTTTTTACCTCTGGGGGCACCTCCTCCTTTTTTGTGTAGAAACAGGGACTCAGTTTGGCTCCTCCCATGTCTTAGTCCACTTCCTCCTGGGTGATTCTGTGTTTATTCCTACTAACAACAACACTACATGTTTAGGGCAGTGGTGCTGACAGATTCTGTGGTTAGCAAAATCTGTCTGGGGAGAACACTTTTGAGATTTTCAAGTGGGCCCTGATCCAAAAAAGGTTGGGAATCATTGTCTTAGATCAGGGGTCTTCAACAGGGGGTCCTCAGAGTTACTACAGGGGATCCGCCAAATCTTTGTGTGATATGATTCTTCTTTTTAACATAACCACTTGAACCCTAGCATCCCTTTTCTGAAGAGAACTTTAGCCAAAAATAGCGCGAGGTTCAGCCTACGACAGTGAATGCTTTTAAATACGGCACAGACAGTGGCAGGAGAACAGTTCCACCTGGACTTGTACCCCTTGTTCCATTTAGCTGAGTGGAATGAGACCGTGGCTTTCACGTCACTCCATTCGCCATTATATACAGGTGCATTACGAAGAATTACAATATCATGAAAAAGGTATATATTTTCCCCGTAATGTAATTCAAAAGGTGAAACTTTCATATTCAATATTCATTACAGATGAAGTGAAATAATTCAAGCCTTGTTTTGTTTTAATCTTGATGATTTACAGTATACAGCTCATGAAAATAAAATATCCAGTATATCTGAATATTAGAATATTAGAAGAAGACCAATGAAAAAGTATTTATAATACGAATATGAATCTTCTGAAAATGATGTCTGTTCATGCACTCAATACTTGTTCGGGGCTCCTTTGAAAAGGCGCTGTGTTCAGATTGCAGTCTCCTCTGGAGGCGTGGGTTCAAGTTCAAATTCAAGTTCAAATACAGACTTTAAGTCAAATGTAAGAAGTTAGCTTTGGGCAATGTAGATTAGGCCTTAAGTGATGAACATGCACAAACATGCTCTGTATTAGACTTTACCATAATCTTATAAACCTGTACAAAACTGAGGATCAGATTTATTTAGAATTTATTTTTTTTAAGTAGGTATATCTGCCTCTAATCTGTCACTCCTATCAGGTTAAGTGTTTCATTGTCTGACACGGAGATTGAGCAAATATTGTACTTTTACTCCACTACAATTATTTGAAAGCTTTAGTTACTAGTTACTTTGCCGATATAAATTATTACGTTATAAAACATACATAAACCACTTTAGCCATATTTCATACATAGGCTATTTGAAATTAGCCAATCTACAAGCTCACAACGCGTCGCATGGTGAGGCGTTGTGAGCTTGTAGATCTGCTATTTTCAAACATTTTAGTACTTTTATCTTATAAACTTGTACAAAACTGAGGATCAGATGTATTTATTTTTATTTTTTTTAAGTATATCTGCCTCTAATCTTTCACAAGTATTTCATTGTCTGACACAGAGATAGAGCAACAAAAACAGAAGCAATTAATGTGGAGGCGTGAATGTTAATCCCACTTCTCTCTGATATAAAAATACAAATCAAGGCAGTGGACTTTAGCTTACAGTAGGTTAATGATTCATGTTTAGAGTTTAAGTTGTCAGTGCATGTTGAGGACTGACGCTTACAGTCTGGACTGTTGATTCTACAACACACCTTGTGGGCAGGTAAGAAGAGAAAACTTAGTCATCTTTCAAATATGTCATTAGAATTACTTAAAGGAATAGTTTACACTAAAATCACGTATTTTATATCAATTACACGGCCCATGAAGCATTGAATTCATGGAGATGTGTTTGTTTTTCATACATTCCTGAGCCAATAATTTGATGACCGGGTGTATTTCTGGTAGGAGACTCAAAGAGTCTACTTTGAGTCTCCTACCGGATACATTAGCATCTTTCCGCCGGTAATTAAATTGTTGGCTTGGGAATGCGACCAAAAAAAAAAAAAACACAGTGAATTCAATGCTTCATGGGGTGTGTAATTGATAGAAAATAAGTTTTTTTTTTGTGTGTGAACTACTCCTTTAAGTGCAATATAGAAAATGTGCTTTTATATGATGGCCACATGATAATATGTAATAATATTCTGTCATGTGTAATAATAATATAACATTCCCTGGTACGGTATGTGTATTACATAATGCATGTCTAATGATAGTAATGATCTCTGTACAGTTTATTTTGTTATTGGGGGGCTGTGTTAGAGAGAGTAAAGAGCCATGTACTCAAAAGGTTGTGGATTCAAGCCTGACACAAGATGTGTGTTCTCTGTTACACTTGATGTGTAAATCAATACAATGTTTAAACATTACGTTGTCACAGACTTAAATTAGTAATCCCCCCAACATCTATTTATATGTTTCCTAATAACAACTACGGGTGTCCAAATGTGTTAAAATCACTGTTCAGATCAACATTAGTGTCAACCAGGGTGATACTCACGGTAGATGGGGCTATGGGGCGGAATCTACTAATGCTTTGTCAGTGCAAATGTGTGGATTCGCAAGAAAGATGCACAAGACCATGACAGGTTTGCCTTCCTATACAAACTCGAACAGCCAAAGCCTTCCCTGTGTGTGCTTGTACATAATGTGTAACCTTTCTGGGAACACACAAAACAGCATCAACGTTTGACTGCAGTTGTTGGCAGTGGTGCAAAGTAACTAAGTGCATTTACTCAAGTAGTGTACATAAGTACAATTTGAGGGTATTTTACTTTACTGGAGTATTTCCAGTTTTAGTTACTAGTTACTTTGTAGATTTAGATTATTAGTACAAAACATACATTAACCACTTTAGCCCTATATACATTAAGGCCATTTGGAAATAGCCGATCTACAAGCTCACAATGTCTCGCGATGCGACACATTGTGATTTTTTAGACCTGCTATTTTCAAAATATTTTAAATATATTTTATACATTTGAAAACTTATGGAATAGAACATTCTACATAGTGTGTACTTTCTACGTTTGGTACTTGAAGTACATTTTGACACCAATACTTTTGTACTTTTACTCAAGTAAATTTTGAATTCCAGACTTTTACTTGTAATTCTACTTATTGATACTTTGATTTAGTTGCTGAAGCATTTTCCTTCACTGAACATGAGAAAGTTGTCTAATCCACTCAGTTGTTGTCAAAAAGATCATGCTAAAGTTAAACATTTAACTTCATGGTGTAATTTCATTCTCTCACCGGTAAAGGGCCTTCTTGTATGCAAGCTACATAGTCCACAGAAGTTGCAAATCCATCCACTGCACCTACTACATTGACGATGGTAGTTACAACGGGGCAGTTTAACGTCATGCCCAGGACAGACACACACACACACACACACACACACACACACACACACACACACACACACACACACACACACACACACACACACACACACACACACACACACACACACACACACACACACAATAATGAGATGGCGTTGAGCGAAAGGTGTGTGGACCGACCTTGCAATCTGTTAGCTCTATCTACACAGACAACTGGGGCAGATGTTGATAGGGCATTTTTTCGGCTAGCTCATGCACTCCAGTTTGATTAAAGAGCACCCAGGGGTGCTGTTCAGGGGTGCACAACAGGCATGCTGTGGATGCCTCAGGCACCCTACTTAAAATGGTCCTGGGCTGAGCCACCTGGATGGTAACTGCAGTAAAATGATCTTCATTAGTCACCTCCACACTGCAGTAAAATGATCTTCATTAGTCACCTCCACACTGCAGTAAAATGATCTTCATTAGTCACCTCCACACTGCAGTAAAATGATCTTCATCAGTCACCTCCACACTGCAGTAAAATGATCTTCATTAGTCACCTTCACACTGCAGTCAGTAGGAAACTGCTTGCCTCGAGAATGTTTCAATCACTGAAAAACAGTGGTGGAAAAAGCACTCAAATGTTTTACTTAACACATTGACTGCCAGAGTTAAAACATAGTCCATAGCTGCCCTTGCCAGCTATTTTGAGCATTCTGGCCAATCTTCGCAGAGCCACAGAATATTTTGTGCTAGGACTATGAACACATGGAATATCTCAAATCGAAGAATAGAATCTCTGCTTTTTTTAGCTAGAGGTAGTTGAATACAGCTCGCTTTCACCAAAATTTGATCCTTTTCTCTAGAAAGAGAGTTATGGCCGTTTTAGTGAAAAAAGAACAAAACAATCAAAAATCTTTTCAAAAGTGATCTGACATTTATTTGCACTTTCAGTGACACCAGTCATCTCAAAAGTAATAGTTAAAAAAAAAAAAAAAAAAAAAAACTTTTGAATGACCTTTTATGGTGCTGTTTATACCTATGTCATTACCGTTTCACTCCAAAGTGCAAGATTAGTTCAACTTGTTCAAACTCAAGTTATATAGACAGGTTTCCTGTTAGTAAACATGAGAGGAATATGACCGCGCAGAGGAGGGGGAAGCCTATGGGTGCGTTTGGAAATTACGCACCGGAGCACACTCGCCTATTAGTTTGTATTGGCCAGTGCGCTCACTGCCGCTCAGGGCTGTATTTTCGAACGCGCCTTTCACCCGGGCATGCGCAGATTGCGCATTCTGCTCTGTGATGACGTCGCGCGGAAATCCGTCTATACACCCATGGTTCTCAAAGTGGGGTCCGGGGACCCCCAGGGGTCCTTGAGTGGGTTCCAGGGGGTACCCAGATAAATGTTGGATAGTTAGTAACCAAATGGACCCTTATGTTGCTGTGACTCTGAGAGTTATGGTGGTCCGTGGTTTAATGCAGGGGTTCCCAAAGTGGGGTCCGGGGACCCCCAGGGCCCTATATATACACACATCAGCTATTTTCCAAAAATCTTGATATTCTTTGAAAATGTTTGAATATTTTTTACATTTTTATCACCACATCTGGAACTCTTTTCTGATGGGGGTCCGCGACCAAATCCGCATTCATTTAGGGGTACTTGACCTGAAAAAGTTTGAGAACCACTGATATACACATCAAATAACAATAATAAATCAAATTCAAAATGTCAGAAAAGTTTCACAAGAAACAGACTCTCAAGCACTAAAGAGATTCGACCCGTTTATTTTCGCCTTCAGTGTGACAGTACAACACTACAATTACAGACATTCTGTACAGTACACAAATGTACAGTAGATGTTTTCAAACTTTCATTTGTGCCTGTTATAGCGCCACCAGGAGGCCGATTTGTGCAAAACCCATTTACTCCTACAGATTTCATCCAAACATCATGCAAATCAGTACACAGTATCTCTATAGTCATGTGATCAACATGGATCTGTCCGATTTTCCATATTCTATCCTTATTGGCTAAGGTTGGCTTCCAAAGTTTGCAGGATTGGTCCGTTTTGAACAAAATGCCTCAAATCATAAACGCAGCATGCGATTTCCGTGAAATTTCACACGCACATTCCCACTAGGCCGAGGAAGAAATGGCACCCTTTTCACATTGGCCTGTTATAGCGCCACCAGCAGGTCTAATTTAGCAAAACACATTTTTGGCACAAAATTCCTCAAATCATGAATGCAATGTCCGATTGCCGTGAAAGGCCTGAGAAAACATGACAACCTTTTCACATTGGCTATTATAGCGCTACCAGGAGGCCACAATAACGTACATGACCTGGCGGAGACCTGTGCTCCGAGGAGCACTTTTTCTAGTTCAAAAATATTTTGTCTTTGTGTGGTAGTCAGTGGTACACTCCACACAGAGAGGCACCCTACAGCTTTTACACTGTAACCTGCTTTCTTTCCTCCCTCCCCTTCGGGTACAAACCCTGCACTTCTTGCGGGCGGGGGCGGGGTGGGGGCGGGGACAGGTGGGTCTGCTGGGACTGGGACATCTGCTGGGACTGGGGCATGACTCACAGCTGTCCAAGAGGTGATGACACTGAGCAAAAATGTGTACATGCACTTACACTTGCCATTCGGATTCCTTGCCTTGTAAATGACAAATGCATTGTATAAGCTGATCTGGAAAAGGTAAACCACAAACTTGTTTGTCCATTTCGCTGACTTCCTGACGAAGGGATAGTAGCTGATGTTCTGGTCCATTCTGTCCACTGCATTCATGTTCTTGTTATAATCACAGATACAGGCTGGCCTCTCCACTGGCACTTTCCCTCTGTGGCCCTTCTGCCTCACCATCTCAGTCTCCATCTCATCCTTGTGGAACGTTGTGATTGTCCGAACGATGCGTTTGTCCCGCCATGCCAGTAGCATCACTGTGCCATTGTGCAACATCTTTCGTTCTCCTGCTTTCAGGCTGGACATTGTGAGCTCCCTCATGTCTAGTGGTTCCCCTCTCTTTTTTCTCATGGTACCACAGGCATGGATGTTCTTACTCAGAAGGAGTTTGCACATAGACACAGAGTTATAATAGTTATCCATAAACAAACGGTACCCATGACCCGAAAGCCCATCCAGCAAGAAAGTGATAGTATCTGGAAGGGAAGATCCTTTTCCACTATATGGCTTCAGGCTGTAGCAGTAACCCGTTTCGGAGTCACACAATATATAAGACTTGATTCCATATTTGATGGGTTTCTGAGGGTTGTACACCCTGAAGGCCAGACGCCCCCGCCACAGAAGCATTCCTTCGTCGATGGAGATGTTGAGACCTGGAACAAACATTTCCTTGAACTTGGTGCGGAGGTAGTCCAAGACTGGGTTGATTTTCCACAGCTTGCGAGCAGGATCTATAGACTCACCGACATCAGCTCTCATAGCTTCAATTTCAGCAGCACTCATCGCCTCATTGTCAGTGAAGTGCAGAAAGCGCCATATTATCTGAAACCTGTTCCTAGACATTGTTCTGCTGAAGAATGGTGTATAAGGAGGCTCATCAGTCGCCCAATAATGTTCGATGGCAGGTTTGCGCACTATGCCAGTGAGGAGCAACAGGCCCAAGAAGTTCTTTAGTTCTCCCACTTTGAGTTTACGCCATGCCAGTGTTCTGGCACATGGATGCTGAGTCTCACTCTGGTCTTCAGCCGCGATGTACTGCGTAGCGTATCTGTTGGTTTCATCACAGATCATCTGGAGCAGTTCATCTGTAAGGAACAGCGACATAAAGTCTGCGGGGATATCCGACTCGATCTCAGCTGCAGCGTTGCGAGGACCCGGAACAGCAGTGAAAGGAATGTCGGTCCGTGGGTGAAATTCCGTTTCCTGCCACACATCCTCTACAGCTGGAGGCCTGCCACCACGATCTGTGAATTATAGAAATATATAATTACCATAAAATACATACTTTTTTATTTGTGTGGTACAGGTGTGATGAGCAGAACAGAAAAAAGTCCATACCTCTTCTTTTACGGTGTGGTACTGCATAAAATGCTGCCTCCTCCTCCTCCTCACCACCACCACCTGAGATCACAGTAAAACATAAATGTGGTAAATATATGTCCCAAGCATCTTGTCTAAAAAGGTGTGTGTGTGTGTGTGTGTGTGTGTGTGTGTGTGTGTGTGTGTGTGTGTGTGTGTGTGTGTGAGTGTGTGTGTGTGTGTGTGTGTGTGTGTGTGTGTGTGTGTGTGTGTGTGTGTGTGTGTGTGTGTGTGTGTGTGACACACAGCAATGTATTACACTATAACATAACACATCATCTATTGGGGTCCTAGATATTCTATTCAACATAAACTTATGGTGCAAATGTAAGATAGAAATGTGTTTACCTTCGCCAACCCGCGAAGATTCTCCTCCTCCTGCTCCCTTTCTCTTTCTCCTGCTTCTCCCTTTTGGCTGTCCACCTGCCCCGTCTGAGATCACAGTAAAGCATATGTGGTAAATATATGTTCCAAACACCTTGTCTAAAAAGGTGTGTGTGTGTGTGTGTGTGTGTGTGTGTGTGTGTGTGTGTGTGTGTGTGTGTGTGTGTGTGTGTGTGTGTGTGTGTGTGTGTGTGTGTGTGTGTGTGTGTGTGTGTGTGTGTGTGTGTGTGTCACACATCAATGTATTACAATATAACATACCACATCATCTATTGGGGTCCTAGATATTCTATTCAACATATAAACTTATGGTGCAAATGTGAGATAGAAATGTGTTTACCTTCGCCAACACACGAAGATTCTCCTCCTCCTGCTCCCTTTCTCCTTCTCCCTTTCTCCTGTCCACCTGCCCCGTCTGAGATCACAGTAAAACATAACATTGTCATGGTTGTCCTATAGTTTATGATGACACCAGTTCACTTTCCATGTGATCACTACAACAATTTGTCTCCTTACATCCTGTGTTGTACTGTATTGTCTGGTTGCACTGTAATGATGTATAGACATTATTCAACATATATATAGATAGAAAAGCATTACCTTTCTCAAGACACACAGATGATCCCACTGCTGCCCTTCTCGTGACCTGTCTGTCCTCAAAATCTTCTTCATCTGAAACCAAATATATGTATGTTGTTTACATGACATGCCCCTTGGTCTGAAAATTTTGACGTGTCACACACACACACACACACACACACACACACACACACACACACACACACACACACACACACACACACACACACACACACACACACACACACACACACACACACACACACACACACACACACACCAACACGGTCTCATTCCCATTGTATGTGGTATTGCACTCTTGTCAACCAATGATGATAATGAATGAATATTATGTATTTTATCATAGATCTATGCATGTGATGTATTTGATTATGATGAAGCTTATGCATTTACTATGGTGCAGTAGTAGATTTTGTGGGTTTTGGTTTTGTGGGCTGCCAGGTGCACTATTCAGTCATTTGAACATATCAAAGGGACTTGAACATAGTTGTTGACATAGCATTACGATGACTCACAACAAAGGATTTGTTGTTATTTACATGACCTAACCTCTCTTCCCTTTGAAGTAGCCCCCCCTCCCACACCCCCAAAAACGAGCCAGGTCTACTGCACCATAGTAAATTCATAAGCTTCATCATAATAGAATAAATCACATGCATAGACCCATGATAAAATACAAAATATTCATTCATAATTAGGGTTATGGGGTAATACCGTAGCAATCCACAGGGCTACACTATCGTCCAATAAGGACACACACACACACACACACACACGGACACACACACACACACACACACACACACACACACACACACACACACACACACACACACACACACACACACACACACACACACACACACACTGTATGTGGTATTGCACTCTTGTCAACCAATGATGATAATGAATGAATATTATGTATTTTATCATAGATCTATGCATGTGATGTATTTGATTATGATGAAGCTTATGCATTTACTATGGTGCAGTAGATTTTGTGGGTTTTGGTTTTGTGGGCTGCCAGGTGCACTATAGCCCCCACCTCTGATACAATCTACACTCTTCAGTCATTTGAACATATCAAAGGGACTTGAACATAGTTGTTGACATAGCCTTACGATGACTCACAACAAAGGATTTGTTGTTATTTACATGACCTAACCTCTCTTCCCTTTGAAGTAGCCCCCCCTCCCACACCCCCAAAAACGAGCCAGGTCTACTGCACCATAGTAAATTCATAAGCTTCATCATAATCAAATAAATCACATGCATAGACCCATGATAAAATACATAATATTCATTCATAATTAGGGTTATGGGATAATACCGTAGCAATCCACAGGGCTACACTATCGTCCAATAAGGACACACACACACACACACACACACACACACACACACACACACACACACACACACACACACACACACACTCTGTGAGCTTGTAGATCGGCTTTATTACGAAATAGAGCCATAACAATACAACAAGTATATTGTGATTGAACGGTTTGGTGCGGTAAATGTTGATATAAAGTTGATAAAAGTATATATAATACTTTCTACATAAGGTAAGGTAAAACAAAAAAAGACACACACGCATCGCGACGCATTGTGAGCTTGTAGATCGTCTATATTCATCAAAATATGAAATAGAGCCATAACAATAGAAAAAATATATTGTGATGAACGGACGATAATAAAAAAAAAGACACACACGCATCGCAACGCATTGTGAGCTTGTAGATCGGCTTTATTACGAAATAGAGCCATAACAATAGAACAAATATATTGTGATTGAATGGTTTGGTGCGGTAAATGTTGTTATAAAGTTGATAAAAGTATATATAATACGTTCTACATAAGGTAGGTAAAACAAAAAAAGATACACACGCATCGCGACGCGTTGTGAGCTTGTAGATCGTCTATATTCATCAAAATATGAAATAGAACCATAACAACAGAAAAAACTATATTGTGTTGAACTTACCACTGGTTTCCAATGATCTCTGGCTTGGCTGCCAGCCAACAGACCCGGCCTCGTCGCTGAAATCCGAGCTCCATTCCCCGTCCGAGGTCTCGACTGGGCGAACCGCTGCCTTCGGTGTCCCGCTCCGCTGCTGGGTGTCGATTTCGGGTTCTGGTACGTCCTCCTCCGGAGGCTCCGGTACGTCCAGAACAGGTACAGAAACTAGTGATCGCTCGGGCGAGGTGAAGCAGTCTTTCACATGTCTCAAGTCCTCCAGTACGTGGTCAGGTCCAGGGGGTAATGGCGGGGGTGATGACCGTGGAACTAGTGATAGCTCAGGCGCGGAGAAGCAGGCCTTGAAATGCTTCAAGTCCTCCAGTACGTGCTCTTCAAGTCCTCCAGTACGTGCTCAGGTCCAGGGGGTAATGGCGGGGGTGATGTTCGCGGGGGGTGCATTTCGCCTTTCCGACATGTCGCCTTTCCGACGTTAACGTTACGAACCTTATACCTAACCCTAACCCTAACCGCACGCGGAAGCCACTAGTCGGAGTGGCGAGATGTCGGAATGGAGAGCACCCCCCGTTCGCGGGACTAGTGATCGCTCAGGCGCTGTGAAGCAGACCTTTACAGGTTTAACGTCCTCCTGTGAGTCCGGTACGTGCTCAGGTCGAGGGGGTGATGGTCGCGGCCGCGGTTCTGATCGCTGCGGAGCTACGAATGACATGCAATCCTCCAGCCTCTTTTGGCGAGAATCGCTCGGTTGAATGTGGGTCCTCTTGGGCCCAATATGTCGGGTCTTTTTGGTCCGTTTCCCTACCATCTTTTATTCTTTCTTTCTACTCTCTCACTCACCTAAAATATAAGGCACCTAGGCACCTCTCTCTACCTCGAAACCCTCCGACACTCCGGTCCACCTCCTCTCCCTCAACTATCTGTAGCCTACCTACACTAGAACTAAATATAAACTATAAACTAAATAAACTATAAACTAAACTCTACCTCAAATTACTCAAACTATAAACTAACTAAACTAAACCTCAACAATTACTCACTTTCTCTCTCAATCGCTCCTCTGTCTGTCTTGCTCTGTCTCTCTGTCTCTCTCTCTCTCTCTCGGTGTCTCTCTTGGTGTTGTTTGTTTGAATGCGCAAGACGGCACACTGGGGTTACAGGCTGCTTTGCACTTTTTGGTCTGATCATGTGACTTTTTGATCACATGACTTTTTTTTTTTTTTTTTTTTTTTGTAGAAGGACTATATGAAGACACCGGTTGCATAAGATTGCAATATAACTTAAACCACAAAAAAGACATAAGAACGCAGATCTGCGTTCTTGGCAGCCCACGGATTTTTTTGAAAGAACGCAGATCTGCGTCCATGGCAGCCAATGTGTTAATAAAGAAAGTGTCTTTTTCCTCGCAAACCACAATCAGGATCAAAACCCTCCATCTCCCCATCTCTTTTGGCACGTTCTACAAGCAAGGAAATACGGTCTTGTTTTTTTTTGGGGGGGGGGTTTTCTTCAAAAAAGGTCATACAATTGGCTTAGAATATGCCAACCCCCTCGCACTGATGACAATTTGATTAACAAAATAAAAGCTGAGGTTAAACAATACTGCATTGCTGAAAGAAATGAAATAATAAACATATATTGTATGCTACACATACATTTCCTATATTCTGTAGGGCTCTACCTATGTATGTATGTCTGTCTGTCTGTCTGTCTGTCTTAGGAGTTAGATATGAATTACCATTGAAATGAGGGGTAATACACTGCCACCTTTTTTCCTCTTTCTCCTCTGTAAATATATGACATGTATTAACGTGTTCATATTCAATACTCTGTTGATGAATTGAATACATAGGACCACAATGGAAACAAGGAGTGGACGTTTTTTGTGTTATCCTTTTAGCCTAAATGTTTTACTGTCAGTCAATCAAACAAACAAACAAACAAACAAACAAACAAACAAACAAACAAACAAACAAAAAACTGTGGGAATCTAGGTGACTGGTGCACCCACTGCACCTGACTTAGTCACATGACCAGGAAGTACAAAAGCCTAGCTCCCCCAGTAGAAAGCCATTTGTCTCTGCTGTAGGCTGCATGGTTCATGCAGGGAGAAGGAGAACACATGGTAGACCAAAAACTGAACCTTGTAGATCTGCTACTTTGTGCGACCCTTTTGTTTGTTGCAGTTAATGCTAATGTTAGCGTAGTGATGCGCGGGTGGTCGAGTCAGGATTTCAGAGGTAATTATGCGGGCTGCGGGTGAACGGGTCAGCTGCTCTCACACGAAAAAAAAAAAAAAAATCACATGCTCTTGTTTTGTCTTTATTCCTAATAAGAATAAGAATAATAACAATAAAACAGTTTGAATATACTTGGGGTGTATACTTGAAGATTATTTTCTAACCTTAATTTTACAGAATTATAGGTATGGCGCATATGGGTTCGCGGGGCGGGTTGAGGCGGGTTGGGTTCCGGGGCGGGGTGGGGCGGGTCATGAAAAAACCCAACCCGCGCATCACCCAGCCATAGAGTTAAAAAATAATAGAGAGGGCACCGGAAATCCTCTGACTCCCATCCACTTGCATTGAGTTGCTCACCCAGCCATAGAGTAAAAATCACACCCAGTGTGAAGTGGGCGGTGTGGTCATCACGGTCATCACAGTGATGGAAGCTCACTTAAAAAAAAAAAAGTTTTTTTTCAGTGCATAGTCCTATTTACAGATTATTAATTTCATCACAATTTCATCATGTGTCTCGCTAGCCAATCACAGTGCTGAACCGTGATTTCATCATAATTACATCATGTGTCTCGCTAGCCAATCACAGTGCTGAACACAAGGGGCCACCCATTGTGGGTGGAAGGGGTGTACAATGGGTGGCCAATCACAGTGCAGGGTTTGGGGGGGTACAATGGGTGGCCAATTGGGGGTACAATTGGGGGGGTACAATGGGTGGCCTATCACAGTGCAGCAAATGTCAATGTCCCAACCTCACATATAGGGGCGGCTACACCGCCCAAAAAATAATAGAGAGGGCACCGGAAATCCTCTGACTCCCATCCACTTGCATTGAGTTGCTCACTCAGTGCATGAGACCAAATAAAATGATACTTTTGTTAAGCAGAGATGTTGGACAAAATGGAGACAATGACAGGGGAACTCCTTTCCCCCATAGCACAGAATCACATCACATTATTCATTTTTGAGCAGTCTGTTTAGGCTCTCCAACATCTTGTAGGGATGTGTCATCTCCACGAGCACAAGTCATGTCTCCTCTATGCAACAGGAGGAGCTGGAATAACTGATCAGAGAGCAACAATTGTTTGCACACGTTAAGTTTTATTAACAAAATACTGGAGAGACATGATACTGTGGCAGGCTCTGAATCCCAGGCATTACCATATCGTCACATGTATACAATCACATTATGAGACATCAACAAGTCAAATAACTATGGAACTCCTAGACAACAAGCAAAGTTATCCTTATCCTTAAGCTGAACATGGTTCAAGATGTCTTGCCAAACTCTAAATCTAGATTATATTTCAAGTCTTCATTCTTTCAGGAACACTTTTATTATATTAAAGTATTGAATATATTGTATATTCATCATATTATTTCATGTAGTCATACTACAAACCAATGGCGACACCATGTGGTTTGAGATACATTTACCTGAGTTAGATTTTCAATACTTAATACTTCTACTCCAGTATATCTCAGAGGCAAATATTTTACTTCAACACCACTACAATTATTTGAAAACGTGGGTTAGATTATTACAAAATATACATTTACCACCTATGACGTACTTTATACTTCAGCTTTTCAAATATAGCCGTCTACTAGTGATGCGCGGGTTGATCCGGGACCCGCGGGTCAACCCGCGGCGCGGGTGGGTCGAGTCAGAATTTCGGAGGCAATTATGCGGGCTGCGGGTGAGCGGGTCACGCGCTCTCACACGCAAAAAAAATAAAAATAATAACATGCTCTTGTTTTGTCTTTATTCCTAATAAGAATAAGAATAATAACAATAAAACAGTTTGAATACATGAGGATTATTTTCTAACCATGATTTTACAGAATTAAAAAAAAATTGCGGGGCGGGTTGAGCCATAGATTTATATATGGGTTTGCGGGGTGGGTTGAGGCGGGTTGGGTTCCGTGGCGGGGCGGGGCGGGCCGAGTCATGAAAAAACCCAACCCGCGCATCACTACCGTCTACAAGCTCACAACGCATCATGATGCAACACAATGTGAGTTTCTAGACTATCTTCTTAAAAGGTTTGATAGAGTATATTTTGATGCCAACACTTTTGTACTTTTTAAGTAAAATATCAGATTACTTTCCAACACGGAACAAACAACAGGGTAAATAGTCACACACATGAAATACAAAGACATCTCTTCATGTGTGGAGTGTGTGTTCTAGGCCCTGGGGTCAGTCTGAGGCTCTGAGCACTGAGCAGGACAGTGTGTTGATGTAGGTGTATAATAATAAACAGTAACATCTCCCTTTTGTCTTGGAGTGGAGAAACACCTGTGTAACACCTGTTACACACAACATCAAACTACACACTGCAGGTATGTCTGTTACACACATAGCTCCGACGGAACCTCTCCCTCCGCTGTATACCTCCGAGATGAGGTTCCTCGTTTGTCTCTGCTGTTTGTTTTCGAAATGGTCGCACATTTTCCACTTTACCTGTTTCTTCCCCCTTTCTGCACATCGTATCCAAAAAGTAAAGCATTTCCGCCACTCTCTCAGATGTTTTAAGTTCTAGCGCACCATAAAAGCTATCCAATGAGTTGAAGAAAGTATTTCATTTGCCTCATCCGGTTCCATAATATTTTGCATTAGAAGATGCAATTCAACATTTGGCCAGTAGGGGAATCAGTAATGTTATCTCTACGGGCGCAACTCTTGCGCAATGTCTTAAAAACATGTAACCGGATGACTAACGTTGACATTACTAGCAGTGAAAAGTGAAGATGATGATGAAAACAGAGAGACAGAGCCTGTAGCCATCACCTCAACTGAACACATGAAAACACAAGCTGATGTAGAGGACTGTGGAACATCACAACCACCTAGTGATGATCAGCTCCTCTCTTCACACTGTTCTGAATCAGACACTGAAGACAGTGATGAGTGGGAGGAGACTAGGGGAGATCAGTCAGCTTTAAACACAGTGAAATCACTCAAGACACAAAACGTGGGAGAACAGCACAAACAACAAACTCACTCCATGAGGAGTCACACAGGGAAGAAAAGTTTAAGTTGTACAGAATCTGGCAAAATGTTTAATCATAAAGAACATCTAAAGAGACACATAATGATTCACACAGGGGAAAAGCCTTTTGCTTGTACAGTTTGTAGTAAAGGCTGTGCTCACATGGGTAATCTAAAAACACACATGATGACTCATACAGGTGAAAAGCCCTTTTCTTGTTCAGTGTGTGGTAAAGGCTGTGCTACAACAAGTCATCTAGAAACACACATGATGACTCATACAGGCGAAAATCCCTTTTCTTGTACAGTTTGTGGTAAAGGCTACGCTCAAAATGGTGAACTAAAAACACACATGAGGACTCATACAGGTGAAAGGCCCTTTTCTTGTAAAGTATGTGGTAAATGCTGGGCTCTCAAGGGTAATCTAAAAACACACATGATGACTCATACAGGTGAAAAGCCCTTTGCTTGTACAGTTTGTGGTAAAGGCTGTGTTAGCACAAGTAATCTAGAAACACACATGAGGATTCATACAGGCGCAAAGCCCTTTGCTTGTACAGTTTGTGGTAAAGGCTGTGCTCAGAAGAGTCATTTAAAAATATAGCTGCAAGCAGCGATAATACGGGGCCAGGGAATGAAGAGAGAAAAAAGAAAGAAGCAATGATAAGTAATATGCACAATAAGCCATTGAAACATAGAATACTGAACTTGAGAGAAAGAAGACCATGCAATTAACATGAGGATTTTACACCCTCACTAACCCTAACCTCAGTAATACAACGCCTAAGCCTATCCTCAAGACACACTATGTGCCAAATCATGATCACCTCAATACATTGTCATAGACAGGGATCGAACCAGCAACCTACGGACTCCAAGACTGCCTTTCTTCTCATTGAGCTAGATATATGGCCTCCCTGATAGTGTCTGTTGATATTTATAAGTATTTCCGTTCATTTTGAACCAGGCCTCTGTGTCCCGAACTACTCTAGATCACTGGTTCACAAACCATTCACCAATAAAGGCATTTTTGTGTATCTTCAGAATGAAAACTAGTGAAAGTAGCCGATCTACAAGCTCACAAAATGTTGCTATCTGAAAAGTTGTGAGGTTGTAGATCGGCTATTTTCACAATGAAGTATATCATACATTAAAAGAGAGACAAAACTATAAGTAATATGCACAATAAGCCATAGAAGACTGAGCTTAAGGTCATGTTTTTTGCAATGCCACCTCTCACGAGAGAGAGAGAGAGGGGGAATAGATTGAAGAGAGATGGAAGCAGATTGGATTGATTGGACATCTCAACCTATTGCCATTAACAGGAATCGAACTCTCAACCTTCGGATTGACAGGCTGCAACACTACCTATAGTGCTGTAGCTTTGCCCAGGCTGAAGTTGTCTGTTGAAGATAAAAGTGAACCAGTGAAAGCAGCCGATCTACAAGCTCAGAAACACGTTGCTATCTGAAAAGTTTTGAGATTGTAAATCGGCTATTTTCAGAATGAAGTATGTCATACATTGCAAAAACATAGCCTCTCAAATAAGCATTTCATGTTATCTTTATCAATTGCACATGTGTTCATTGATACAGTCTGGTTGTTTGCAATGTACTTTAAATGAAGTCTGCACCAAGTGAGGCTTGAACCGGCTACCTTGATGTTGTGAGACATTCACTTAAGCGGGAAGCCATTGGACCAACAGACCTGATCTAGTGAAAACGGAGGTCAGACAGATGATACCATTTCACGAAAATAGCTGAAAAATCCTGGGTTTAAGTATTTTTCAAACTGCTCAAAATTGCGGACAATCTAAGGGCGGAGCTTACTGGTAAAAGTGATACATGTGTTCCTCATGAGTCAAGGCACATGTGTAAGCAGGTTTAATGGCTGTCGGCCAAACGAGGCATGACTTTTGCCTGTTTAAAGTTTGCATTTTCAAAAAATTGCTATAGCGCCCCCGTTTGACCAATTGGAGTAAGATTGGTTTCAGTGATATTTTTCAAAGAAATGTGAGTCTGCATGTATGTGTTAGGGGCAGATGAATAATTGTCATAAAACTGCAATATTCATTGGCTCATTAAAGCTTCATTTTTTTACTTAGAAAAAAATCTGCTTTGTCGGCATAGGTCCAAAGTTCATGTGTAAAACGTTTTGTGCAGATTGCTCAAAAATCCCAGGAGGAGATAGATTTTAACAGCCTTTCATGTAATTCAAAATGGTGGGAGATCTAAAGGTCAGAGGTCAAAAGTCAGAGTGTGAAAGTTGTTCATCATGAGGAGACGCATGTGTGTATTGAAGTTTTATGGCTGTAGGTCAAACAGGTCATGAGTTGTACCTGTTCAAAGTTGGCATTTTCAACTGAGTGCTATAGCGCCACCTTTTGACGAAAGATTGTGAGATTTATTTCTTGATAGTTTTTCATGACCATCTATCATATGGCCGAGTTTCATAAAAAGCGTATGCACGGTTCAGCCAGAACTGGCAAAAACGTCAGAAGAAGAAGAAATGGAATAATGCTAATAACAAAACGGGTCCATGCTGGAAGCCTGGCCCCGTAAAAACAGATGAGGACTCATACAGGGGGGAAAGCCTTTTAGTGGAGTTAGTCACATACAGGCACATTTGTTATCATTTAGTCTAATCCAGGAAGACAATTACAAGGACACTAAAGCAGATGAATCACATAATCTGACAATATCAACGTGAATAAAATAAACATAAATAGTTTCTTGTGAATCGATTTTTTGTTTTATCTTGTGTATGGATCTTATATTCAATTCAACATGATGGAATTTCAAATGTTTTTATTTTTATTATCTAGTATTATTCCCTCCATCTCATAGGTTATTATTGGTAAAGCAATATGATCACTAGTGTCTGTCCACATTTGTCAGGATTAAAAAAATAAGTGAATGTTCATTATTATATTCATTAATATGCAATAATTATTATGTTCATTGATATGCATGCAATAATGGTGCATTAAAGTGCTGACAAGCTGTTCATTATGTGTTGAGATGTGTGTTGTTTGGATTGTTAAATTAGCATAGTACATATTTGGTAGATGCCAGAGACAGTTGAGAGTTGACTTAGTTAGTATGATTATTTATTTACATTCTACAGAATTGTGTGTCTTTATTTAGGTGTTTTTTATATATATATTCAAAGAAAACCTTTTATACCAGGGAAACTAAATATTATGATGTTTGGTTTAAGCCATTAAGACCTGAGGCCGATTCTACATGTCTCCTAAATCGCAACAGTATTCTGAAAAACGTATGTTTCTATATCAGTGTGGTGCTTAAACCTTTTCATGTAAAGGACCCCCAAAATGTATTTGGCCGCCGACCCCATCTCAAAATATGTTGTTCCATGGACACACGCTGAAGAAGGCTTGACGCCGAAACGCGTCCGTGTGTGCTGTGTTATCCGTGCTGCATATGAATTAAAAGTACCAGAAGGACTTCGGAGTGCTGGCTATTCATTTACTGTGAATTATTTGTTGTTCCATGGACCCCCAGAAGCAAAGAATAAAGTTAAAAATGTTCGCTTTAAACAATATATATTCAAAGGTTTGCACACGTTTTCAAAATGTTTTAAAAATAGCAGATATACAAGCTCATAGCGCGGCACTCTGTGCAAGTATACAAGCTCATAGCGTGGCACTCCGTACAAGCTCATAGTGCGGCACTCTGTGCCGCGCTATGAGCTTGTATATCTGCTATTTTTGAATATCCAAAGTGTAAAATAATGCTTTTTAGCTCAAATCAGAAAAGATGCGACACAGATGCGTTCCAGGTCTTAACGGGTTAATAAAGGGTTCACCACTACAGGTCCTCTATGTGTGCTTTATCATTACAGAAATGTTATCAAATATGTGCTGTACTTACCCCATAATGTTATTATCATTAGTTGTTGTTTTTGTTGTCATTATAAAATAGTAATTTTGAGCAGTGACTGGCCGTTGTAGGGTGTCACACAAAATGTTGTGTTCACATGGGAACGGTGTGGCTCCAATGATGATCTCTGACTTCATGCGACCACATGGAGTAAGATTCTCCATCGTGGCGACCAATTTACATCTATCGGATTCCATAACTCTAATTCCATAACTAATAACTACGTAACTAATAACTACAACTAAAATAGAATAAATGTAGTAGAGTAAAAGTACAATATTTGACTTTGAGATGCACTGCAGTGGAGTAGAAGTATGAAACATAAAGGAATTGAAACACTCAAGTAAAGTAAAAGTACCTTGAAGTTGTACTTTAGTACAGTGAATGTACTTAGTTACTTTCCACCACTGGCTAACATGACCCCATTGCACTGTTAAAACACTAAATAAACACATACAGGTCCAGTGGGAACCTAAAGATGATCGTGGGCAACTCAATGTTAAATTGGCATTTTGTTCCAAAATATAAAACATAAAGAACAAATGTTTTTCAATTTAGAAAAAAAAATCTGAAATAATGTAACCATGATTAGACATTATCAGACCTAAATGTTTTATGTCCAAAATGGCAGGATACCCACAGGTTTTGTATCAATTTGTATAAATCGTAGAAATATTAGCGTTAAATGGCATTTAGTGCTGTCCTGTCCACTGCAGATAG
Source organism: Gymnoscopelus microlampas (assembly GCF_963454915.1). Lineage (NCBI taxonomy): Eukaryota > Metazoa > Chordata > Actinopteri > Myctophiformes > Myctophidae > Gymnoscopelus > Gymnoscopelus microlampas. The sequence goes on along the minus strand of NC_139939.1, from coordinate 4,419,932 downwards.
ATGATACACTGGTTGGTGTCTTTGCTTTGTTTGATTGATTGAATACTTTATTAAACCGTTTGTAAAATAGCACAGTGGTACGATTATACAATGATGCTAAAAGGATAACACAAAAAGCCCTAATGGCTTGTTTCCATTGTCATCCTATGTGTTCAGTTCATCAAGAGGCTAATGGTCTGTATATCTGCATTGGTTCTTTGGGTTTTATCTGCACTGCACACAGAGTGGAGGAGTGTTTACTAATGAATGACACTATATCAGTCATTTTAAATTTTGATGAGTTCTTTTTTTTAAACTACCAAACGCATGAGACATCAGTATATCTGTATTTCTGGTGTTTCTGTTTAGTTCTTCCTTTGCCATACTATTATGTGATCAATGGATATCAATGGGTCTGGGGACACCCAGGGGTCCAAGACAGGGTTCCAGGGGGTCCCCAGCTAAATTATTGCTACTTCATCTTCATCATACATGTGCAAGCAAATGCAACAAGATAACTATTTTGATCAGGATTTCATTGTTATCACTATGCCTACAGTAAGACAATAAAGACATTCTGGACCAACAATATTGGACTTAATCATGCCTAAAGATAAAACATGTTCTTATATTTGGGTTCCAGATAAATATTGTCACAAGGAGTTACATGTAATGCAAATCTAATTGGATTTGAGAATGTGTAGATGTGACCAGAATGAGCAAATTGGGGGATACTTGGAGACAATGACACCTAAAGTGTGTAGATTATCTGTGCTGTGCTGAGTAGGCCGGCCATACACATTTAAAATGCAAACAAGAAAACAAAAAGGCCAATGTGTGTGTGTGTGTGTGTGTGTGTGTGTGTGTGTGTGTGTGTGTGTGTGTGTGTGTGTGTGTGTGTGTGTGTGTGTGTCTGTGTCTGTGTTTTTGGTCACAAACACACTTTCAGAATATGCATTTTGGCACTGTTCTCCTTGGGTATTATTTAGTTTTCCATGTTTGAAACCTTGTAAATGGGGATCGTTTTTGAAACTAGCAACTCTAGACTCTATTGTTGAAAGACTGAAAAAAAAATCAATGGTTAAACTTTATTTTGAAACTGTGATTCAGTGTCACACACTCAGCAGTACACTCTCCTCAAATCTCTGAACACACACGCGCGTGCGCACACGTAGCAGCAGAGTCAGAGGCATGCTTGTCATGCGCCGAAACTGTGAAACATTTTACTCGAAACCTCGCAGGGAGGCGGGGGGGGGGGGGGGGGGGCGGAGGCGGGACCAGAGGCGGGGCCGTTTGAAGTCCATTCCAATCACATTTTGTATTTACTGGGCTGGGTGGGACCAACAGCGTTCGGCCAATGACTGACGCTCACAGGGGATTGGCAGACTGCTCAGCCAATGAAACCCACAAGATTGCCTACACGTCATCACTTTAGGAGACGTCATAAAGAATGGCGGTCTTTTGGTGTTGATGTGAGCTCAGCTGAAGGAAGTACCAGCAGCAACAGAATAGACGCACGGCAGACGGCATGTTTCTATTTTTTTCAGCCCTTTTGATGAACTCTTATTCTATATGGGACAAAACTGACCCTAATTCTGAGTAATTGGTGTCATTGTGTTGTGTACTTTGTTATTGATGAATTGGTAACAAAACATTTTTCTTGCAGGACGATATAGACAATATTACTGAGACATCTGAGGATGTCATGAGATATCTGTCAGCAAGACGACAAGGAGGGTGGGGACGAGGACGACCCCAACAACTTCCGACGCCAGGTAGGGGCCCCAGCAGTGGGCACAGTGTTGTGCCAAGATTAGCCTCAACAAATTGGCCACCTCCAAGTGTGCAGTCCCACAGGCCCAGCAGTAGGCACACCACTCTGCCCACTACATATGTCAAGTCCGTTACCAGCATTCCAGCTACAAGCATTCAACCAAGACATGCAGAGGTAGCGGCCACCACACATTATTGCAATTAATTATAGCTCTAACATTTGTCTTCTCTTTATGTGAATCATTACTCTGCTGACTTGGAACTGCATTGTATACAGTCAGTACAATTGCTTGATGTGTCTTTTGGGCAGAACATTACAACTGTTATCTTTACTGCTTATGTGTAGCAGTAGTGGCTCAGAGCCTCTGCCTGATGACCAAAAGCATCGCCAGGAGAAGGGAGAATTCCCCTTTAGGCTAGTGCAGGGGTCTTCAACGTTTTTCATGCCAAGGACCCCTTAGCCGAGAGAGAGATGAAGCAGGGACCCCCACTATATAATGTACAGATGAGAGAGAGATGAAGCAGGGCCCCCCACTACATATTGTATAAAATTGTGTTGTAGATTAAACCTTTTCATAGACTATCAGTGTTTATTTCAGACATTTAACCACTGAAACCCTTAATACTAGTAAACTTGACTGTTGGCTCTGTACTTGATCTGCTCTTTTTTCCCCTCTACACCAAAACCTCTTTGCCGAAATAGCCGATCCACAAGCTCACAACGCCTTGCACTGCAGGTGTTGTGTGCTTGTAGATGGGCTATGTTTTGGAAAGACTTTTGGCTAATGTTGCAGAAATTGAATAGGGATTCTAGGGTTAAAGACAAGAAAAAACATATGACACATATCCGGGACGGTCACAGATTCCTATTGAAGACCCCTGGGCTAGTGGATAAGGTGTTGGTTTTCCACATGGGAGATCAGGGTTCGATTCCTGGGCGTTACATATTCTTTCTAGCTTCAGTGTCTGCTACAGACTTAAACAACATCCTAATTGTGTTACTGTAATTCTTGAATATATTTTGTTCACTTTGTTATTAATATTAGTTTTATCACTGATATGCATGGTTTTATGAATGCAGTGTAGAACTAAAGCTTATTGTGATTTTAATATTGCACACTGATTCTCCCTTTGTAGCTCATTTGCGTATCTGTGACGCAATGTGGTTCGCTCCAAGAAACGACATGCTGCTCTGTCAAAACTCTCCAGCGATTGCCAAGAAATACATCAGGCTTCAGTTCTTTCTCGTTCCTGGTCCTACGGACCGCACACCAAACATGTCCGAAGAAATCAAACTCCTCGAGGCAGGCTTGGGGAAAAGAACTGTGACAATGGCAGAGGATGCTGGCCATGAGGAGGTAACCTTATGTGCAGTAGTTCATTGGACAGAGGTTTTCAAACATTTCCAATTTGTTTTGGTTAATCAGTTTTAGTATAATGGTTAACTACGTATGGATGGACCTGTTGCTCTTTCTATATTAAAAAAAAAAAAACTACTGCTTTTTTTTAGTACAACTTTATTTTACAGTTTTTATGTTACATACATGAAAGTTGGGGCACTCATAACACAATAATGAGACAGAAAAGAACACCGAACATCGAATACATTAATTCACTCTTAAAACCAATAGAAAGGGAAACATGCACATATTACTTCAGTCTGTCCATAAGATATCGTCAGTGTTTCTTCTGTAATTCAATGATGCTTTAAGTGACAATTCTAATGTTATTTTTTAAAATGTTAGTTTTAAATAATATAATGGTTGGCTCAATTTCTAATTTCTAGTGTTATAGTATTTTTTTGTCTGTTGCATAATGTTTCATAAATGTCATGCCAGTGTTATTTGGCATTTCACATTTCTCAAAATACTAAAGTAGTTAGTGATACTTTGTTTCTTTTTTCTTTCTTCCCCCTGCCCCCTCCCCCCCCCCCTTTTTGTAAATGATGGAGCTTGTACAAAAATGTCACCCACTGTTTTACACCTATAAACCTGTGACAACATTCTGATTCTGTATTTAGGTGGTCAAGGGCAGAGACAACTAAATCAGGTGACTGGAGATGATGAGGACTACACAGGAAGTTTCTTGAAGAGTGTCACAAGTAACGGCAGATGGGTCATTCCAGAATTGGAGGACATTTGGGCTTCCGATTAAAAAAAAAAAAAAAAAAACTTCTATTTGACAGATTTCTGTTATATATTCATCAATAATAGGTAATATACTATCAAAAGCTTGATTAGCTCAGCTCAGGCATCAAAGGTATTTTTTATTACATGTTTTATATGGGTTATAGTAACAGGGCTGCAAGTAACAGTAACAGGGCTGCAAGTAACAGGATTGCAAATCTATGCTAATGTTAGCTTTTTCTCAGGAATAGAAGCTAGCTGTTTAGCTAGATGTTAGCATTTACCAAGAGGACAAACTCACATAAATAAATAAGTAAATATTTTTTTGTCAAGTATTTATCTTATTCTGGAAATATGCATAACAGGGTTGCGTGAGGTAGGTTGAGACATTCAAGTAAGGCTGACAATGTTATACAAATATGAATAATAGAAGAGAGGAGATGTCTTTGCTCTACCCATGCTGTTAGGAAAGTGTTTGATGATGTCACTTCTAGTGTGTCATGTGACTCACACTTTTCTTCTTCTTTTACCATGCTAAAAGGTTTAAGGTAACAGGGTTGCATGCGAGTTGTGGGACACAGGTTCCTTGCATAATAATACTTATTTAAAATATTAGGTTAATTAAAACATATGTTTCCACATCTACAAGAGACATCTATGAACAAAATAATGTAAAAGAAAGTAGATTTAAATGTCATTTTAACAGTTTTATCTGAGATTCAATTTGGCAACCAAGGGGGTGGGACAAGAGAAAACTTGCATTTTAGGGGTACTACAGACTTATTTGGTATTTTTTTTAAATATGTTAAAAAAAAAATGCTCCAAGTTGATTTAGATTTGGTCTCAGGACAAGTAAAAGTTACACGACAAATGCATTATTTAGTATTTTGTAAATGGATTATTTGACATTTCTTGGGTGGGACGTAAAATGTCCTCCAATTCTGGAATGACCCAGATACATCCTGTACATCGTTCCAATACAAGAGGAGCTGGATGTAAGGCCACTTCCCCATGATGCTCAGGAGTTTTCCAAAATGCCAAAGGCCTGCTGCAAAAGGTGTGGCGTTGTTATGCCATTGCAGTTCCTGACACTACACATCAAATCATGTGCTGTTGAAGAGGTAAGTAACACTCAAATTATTCACTGTAACAGAAAACAGTTTAGTTGATTACATGTATGTAGGTGTTACGGCTAGTGGCCGTTGTTATTATTATTATTATTATTGTTATTAGTTTATTATTTGTGTTAAGGTACTGTGCTGTCATGCCTGTCTGTGTCTACATTCCATATAAGGTATAAACATAATGAATGAGAGCGCTGGGCGTCGGCTTGATTGTTTCATTGACAACCCTCATTCATTCCGTGGCATGGGGGCGTGGCTTGATGGCGGATCGGCACGTGGGGAGTGATCGCCCCCCCACGGATTGGTCTCCTTACTCCGTTGCCATGACTACGACCGGCAGACCGACTGCAGCTCTCCTATAAGGGCTCACTCTCATCTGACAGTCGTGGGGGAAGCAACAGCACTCACTAGTGCAAGCAGAGTTCTATCCCTCCTTTCCCCCACCACTTACATACCAATGTAAGTGGTGGGTCATTGGTATGAACATACCAATGACTATGGTGCCTTGAGAACCCTTCGGGGAATCCTCCTTTGTGTTTAGTTATAAATGGTAAATGGTGCATTTATATAGCGCTTCTATCCGAAGCGCTTTTACATTGATTGTGCCATTAACCCATTCACACACACATTCATACACCGATGGCGGAGGAAACCATGCAAGGCACCAACCTGCTCAGCGGGAGCAATTAGGGGTTCAGCGTCTTGCTCAAGGACACTAACTCTAGGGGAGCGCCCGAGCCTGGGATCGAACTGGGAACCTTGCGGTTTTCGAGTTCACTCTACCCGGCCACTCTACCCCTGCTTATTGGTTAGGCTGCTTTGTCCTTTGTCTTTTGTTCTGTTGATTATTTATTTGATAATTAATCTGTTTTGTTATTTCTGATCATTATTATCTCACTAAACGGATTGTATTCTGCCATTATTCCTGCCATTTTGTGGTAATAAATACAATTTATGCATCAAGCGCTGTTGTTTCCATAATTATGTTGCGATCTACCCTAGACCTAAAGGGTCGTAACAGTAGGCTTCTTTACTGCATTGCAGTGTAGGGGCCGAGTCGTCTCTTAGTCAGTGTGTCCGGGGCTAATCAGCAAATGCTGGGTACCAAATGTCTTGTGCCTGTAGGCCAGGGAAATGCATTTTACTGGAAGTCAGTGAAGGTCAGAGTGGACTGAAACTTGGCCCAAATATGTATATAACTGATGACATAATTCGATCATGGAAGTGATGTCATATACAGGTGGCAGGCCAAATGAAGTCTAGAATCCACATGGAAGCACCCTGTTCTAAGACCCTGTCTTGGTTTCTTAATTACATACCCAAGCCTATACCTAAAATATATTCTTGCTCTATTCACAGATCAAGGGACAGCGAGATCCCAAACCGACCTCGATGTTGCCATGCCAGCGTCTCGACCGACCGACCGAACAACCGACGGACCGACCGAACAACCGACGGACCGACCGAACAACCGACGGACCGACCGAACGACCGACCGACCGACCGACCGACCAGAGTCGCTGCCCTGGCGGAGACGGCGGAGTCCTTCATGCCACCAGCCAACGTCAATTTCCATCCGATCCATCGACCATATCTGCGCTCTTCTGGCGCAGCCCCCCCCCACCTGCGTGCCCCCCCCCCCCGGGACGCCCCCCCGCCCAAGGGGTGGATAGTAATAATTGTATATTTTGCGCATTTGATCCAGAGCAGTTGAGATTTGATTCGGCCATATCTTTCTGAATTTAACTTGTATTTTTATAATTGTATTTGTTATATGATCTGTAAAGTTTATGTTTTCATTTGCTACCAGGCATGAATTTATTATAATTTATTATATATTTTTTTCCTTATTTTCTTTCTTTATTTACACGTGCGTAATAAACGAAGCATTTGAGATTTCATCCGCCCAGATCTTTCTGAATTTTACTTGAATTATTATAATTTTAATGTTTATATGATCCGTACATTTTATATTTTCATGTGGTATCAGGTATGAATTTATTATAATTTTATTTCATTTATTTACATGCGCGCAATTACACACGCATCGAACTATTGGACTCAGCTCTTTGCTCTTATAAGCTAGCTCTATCGGTCATAAGTCATATTCAGATAATGTCCTCATATAAAGCGATATATACAAATGCAAAGTGTAAATTAATCTCTTATATATTTGCTTTACGAGCAGGGGTTCTCTCCGATGGCTTGGAGGGACTCGGTGCGGCTGCAGAGTTCACCTTGAAATTTGTCATTACAATTTTACTGTAGCCTAATCCACAAAAGTGTGACTGACTGTTAATTCCTTGTGTCAATACATTGTGTTTTTATCACCGGTGCCAGTATTATTATTATTATTATTATTGTTAATAGACCTTGCAACATATAGGCCTATGTTAGAGCAACTTAAGTGCTTGCAGAACTTAATAATATAAGCACACTTATTCTCCAGGCAGACAGACAGAAACAGTCTGTCTGTCTGTCTGTCTGTCTGTCTGTCTGTCTGTCTGTCTGTCGGTATATTATGTTACGTGCATAAATTAAGCTTGGGTCATTGGTCAATGAACCTGGTGTGTCGGTCAGAAAATAACTGATCTATAAACTCACAACTCATCGCATCCTCATTCATTTCACTGGTCAAATGCAACAGACAGACAGCCAGCCAGACAGACAGCCAGCCAGACAGACAGACAGCCAGCGAGCCACCCAGACAGACAGACAGACAGACAGACAGACAGACAGACAGACAGACCGACCCAGGCCGTGACACTAAAAATAGCCGATCAACAAGCTCTGCAGCGCGATAGATAGATAGATAGATAGATAGATAGATAGATATAGATATAGATAGATAGATAGATAATATAAATATATTATACTGTAGGCTACACGGTTATAACCAAACATAATTATGATAGGCTATATTATTATATTAGGCTATTAACATTATGCAAGCTAATTATATTTACCATGGTTACGTCAATAAGAAGACAGACAGATCTATATATCTGTCTGTCTGTCTGTCTGTCTGTCTGTCTGTCTGTCTGTCTGTCTGTCTGTCTGTCTGTCGGTCGGTCGGACGGACGGACGGACGGACGGACGGGCAGATATAGGCCTTCGTGATTCTCTTCTTTTCATTGCAGCATGATTAATTAATAGCAATATTACGGAATAGGAAAACAGAAAAACAATCTACCTATAGAATTCGAACTTGGAAAGTTGGGTTGAGACTTGAGAGCTATAGGCGTCGCTACTCATTGAACCATCGAAATGACATCTCTGCTGACTTTTAATCGGATACAGCATAGGTGGGCACTAGGGACATCTGGGCATCAGGAAGAGTGGGTATATATGTGCACTGCCTGTGAGTGGTGCCCAGATTTCCCTAGCGCCCACTCTTCTCCACCCCTAAGTGCCCACTCTTCCAAGTGCCCGCATGTCCCTAATGCCCACTCGTCCCAGTGGTGTGTTCTACCGTCAGATGCTGTGTACGGCGTATACCTTGAGATTTTTTCCCGTCGCCACCATATACCTTCAAAAACTGTTCAAAACAGCGTATCTGATACGTTGATACGCATCTGATACGCTGCACCCAGGAGTGGCTGCTGGCTGTGCTGGGGGGCGCAGCACAGCAAAAGTGTGGTCTGACCATCTGACTAGTCTAACTCTGAGGTGATGGCTTATCATGTGCGTGGCTATTGTTCTTGAGGTGATAATTAATGGCTACTGGCGAAGGAATTCACACATTTCAACGACCTGCCATTCACTTCATTGAATAGGTCACTGAATTGAGTACTTCATTAGTATTCAAATTGCGCGTCATAGCACAGCAAAACACAGTTTTGTCAATACAGTTTGTGTCGTCAATGCCAAGTTTATTCTGTAATAGATACAGGAAGGCTCGCTGTTAACACTGCTATTATATCTGATAAGCCTAACCATCATTTATTTATAACAATCCTTGCACTTCTATGGTAATATATATTAGGGCATTAACGACTTCAGATTTATTCAGGTCGACTCAACTCACACTAAAGTCGAAGTCGAGTCGACCCGTCCCGCGTGCACGCGCGCGCACGCTGGACCCCCCCGATTTTTTCCGGTTATGGTTCGGGTTTTCCCCCTTTTTATGTCGGGTTTTTCATACTTTAATTCGGTTCCTTCGGTTTATTCGGTTCCAAAAAATGTACGTCGCAGCCAAGGGGCGCGCAGAATGGTCCATGCACATTTATAGCTGAGAGGTTCACATTTAACTATAGCCGTACTCATTCAATTCTGAACCGATTCTTAAAATTTAAAATTCTCTATGAGATGTGATGGGTCTTCTTTCATGTGTACTACTAATCGTTTCGCCATCAACAATATCAAGCAAAAGGGAAACCAGCGCCATATAAGGAGAAATCACACTGACACACTGCTGTCCAAATTAAGCAACTTTACTTATTGAAAAAAGATATCTGTGTCTTCACTTTCACAACATACAATCATGTGCGTTTTCACTGTATTTCTTTCCTCTCTTTCTTTTTTTTACCATTAACAGCTCAGAATCAAAACACAGTACACTGACTGAAATAATAATAATAATAATCAGATGGCGAAAATCCACACCCAAAAACAACAGCTTGCCTTTACAATAGGCCAATGAATAGAATAAGCCAGTTAGAGATAATTTCCATGGTGAAATGTAATCGAAAATCCAAGGTTTAAAACCCCAAAATAAACGTCAGCTTGGCTTTACAATAACACCAGTTAGCGCATCTTTCAGACATTCATAAACCAAATTGAAGGCTTTAATTGCACACCACAAAACAAGTCAGCTTGAGTTATAATAAAAAAATAAACGAAATGTAGCCAAACCAAACATTAAAGCTTTTTCAAAATGCGCTGCCCATGGTCAGCTCTCAGAAGACAACTTCAACTTATACAAATAAATAATATAATTCAAAACTCACCCAGATATCCTTTAGAAATAAAACGACAATCAAGTAATCCCAATAAAACGTTAAATAATATTCCAATGGTATTAAAGTCCACTGTCAATAGCACCAGTAATCCTATTCTTCGTCGCTGTCAATCTCTTTCACAATCTTGGCCTTGCGCTCCTGGTTTTCATGGAGGAAGATGAGGGTATCAACATGTTCAGGATGAAGGCTTGCCCGCTGCCGGGTGATGGTATTCCCGGCCAGAGAGAACACCCTCTCGCTGGGGGTGCTGGTAGCTGGCACAGCCAAGTATCGATGAGCCAGTTTGGCTAATCTAGGGAACTGGTCCTGGTTCCGGGCCCACCATTTAAGTGGGTTCTCCATGGTGGGAATGTGAGGTGTTGCGAAATAATCCCGCAGCTCCTCGGCTGGAGTGGAGCGACCCTCTTTCTTCCCGCTTTCATAGTGTGGTCCAAAAAGTTCCTCAAAGTCACTTTCCATTCTGGATTTCTTCATCACCGGGCCCGGCGCAGCACCAACGTCCTCAGCTTGGATATCATCTTCATCTTCGCCGTCATCATTTTCAGCTGCAACGGCAATTAATAACGCTGATCAGTTTCTTCAAAAACAACCACATATACGCAAGAATAATTAGGTAATAATTACAGCCAAATTGTATAAAAGATCAGACCTACATTTCAATAGCCCCCAAGGTAATTACAGTTTTACGAAATACATATAAAATTGAAAACGAATGATTTTTTTGGTATAATAAATTAACAATAACCTGGATAGCTACGAAAGCAGCTGTAGCTTTTGACGTAGGCTATTGTGACAACATAAGTAATTTCACTTGACAAAATGATTAATAGACTGGACTGTAGGCCTAACTTGTACCTGTAGCATCTGTGGCAGGCGCCTGGGGTGGGTCTATCTCCTCTCGCAGCAGCTTATGCAGGTGGTCGTGGGCATCATCTCTCGTGCTGGATGGGAGGAACAGCAGATGTTTGAAGCGGGGGTCTAGCAGACAGGCGATGATGGGAATGGACTCTGCCAGGCCTTCAGACTCTAGTTTGAAGCGTTTTTGCAGCTGTTTTTTCACAGTGGTTTTGAAGGAGCGGATCGCACCCAAGTCCAACTCCTGGACACCGAGGGTGGTGTTGATGACGTTTAAAATCACGGGATAGATGAAAGACAGGCCAATGTGCAACTCGCCACACATCACTTTGGTAGCCTTTGCCAGGGGAGCTAACACAGGAATAAGTTGCTCTATGAGCTCCCAATGTGACGCTCGCATGGTGAGGGTCTTCAGAACACTTGGCTTTGTGACTGTTTCATCTGCCAGAACAGCCTGCACAGGGATTCTTTGCTCGTGCAAGCGCTCCAGCATCATGAAAGTGGAATTCCACCGAACCGCACAGTCATTTTGGAGCTTATTTTGTTTATTTTTGGTCACGTTCAGGTCAGACTGTTTTTTCTTCAGAGCACCACTTGCCACGCTTGAGTGGCGAAAATGACTTACAATGCGTCTGGCTGCATCGACGGACTTGGTGATTTCAGGTAGGACTAATCCAGCTTTTATTGCCAACTGAAGAGTGTGCCCGGTGCATCCTAGGTCTTGTGGGGACATCTCGCACATTTCCAAGGCCAGGTTCATGTTTGAGGCATTATCGTGCACCGTACAAAACGCCTGTAGTCCCCACTCTTTTATTGTTGCATCCAGGCGAGCTGAGATGTTGACAGCTGTGTGTCGCTCCGTCATGAGAGAGGTTGTCAGGACTCTGGCTTTCATGTTCCACCCGTCTGTAATATAATGAGCAGTAATTGTGATATAAGGCTCCATGGTTGGGGATGTCCATAAGTCAGTTGTTAGCGACACGCTCCTGCCTTTCATCTCCTCCTTGATGCTCTTTTGCAGGGCGTCACACTGCCGGTTGATATTAGCCCACAGTGTTGTGTGGCTCGGGACGGTGTAGTCCGGTTCAAAATATTTCAGTATTTCTTTGAAGCCTACCCCTTGCACTGCAGCCAAAGGTCGCACGTCTTTGACGATGAAATTAGCGAGCAAACCTGTGATGTGCTGTTTTTTCTGATCTGTTAGATGCTTTTTTGTGTAGTTGCTCATGACCTTCTGCACCGGACCACTCGCACTCCCACCACTCCCTTCATTATTTAGGTTAACTGGATGCGTTTTCAGATGGCCGAGCATAACGCTCGTATTGTTGTTATACTTGTAGCACTTCTTGCATAGTGTACAGGTCACTGTACGTTCTTCGTCATCTAGAGTGAAGTACTTCCACACAGATGATCTGTGACTGTGTTGTTTGTTTTTCTGCGTATCTGATTCTGAATCCTCTATAGCCGCCATGTCTGTATTGTTGTTGTCTGCTTCTGTTCATTTTCCCTCCACCGCGCTAACTACCGCCCCTTGATTTTAGACATGAAGTGATTATTGGTTAAAGGTAGGATACACTATCAGGGTAAACCAATCAGAGACCGGGTTTGCCATCCGCACCCACCTCCCTCCCACACACACACATGGAGAAAAAAAAAACTTTGAAAAAAAAAAAACAACAACAACTTTCGACTTCACCAGGTGGGAGTCGACTTGTGTTAATTAAGTCGACTCAAGTCGAAGTCGACTTTTTGGTGAATGCCCTAATAAATATGTATTTTTTCAATGCATCCAAGGCTAAAAGCAGCTCCGAAGTGGTTGAGTTACAGGGTGATTAACATTAGAAACAGTAGAAAATCAGTACAAAGCATATTGTAGGCTACTCAGTGTTACTGTGAAACGGGGCCTGAGTGGGCCTGGCCGAGTTTGTTGCATTGAAAATGCATCTAAGCTTGGAAGTGGTTGAGTTCAGGTGATCAGACATCAGTAAGAAAAATCAGTACAAAAGAAAAATCAGTACAAAGCATATTGCGTGTGGGGCACACACGCGCACGAAGCACGCGTGCACATTTTTTACATTTAATTAATTATAGACGCGCGCATGCCGTGCGTGTGGGAGGCAGGGAATAATCATAGTATACCTTCAAGAAAAAACTAGAACACAACACTGACTCGTCCCTAGTGCCCAGAATGTTTTGGTGCCTGCCCATCTATCCTGGCTGTTACCGTTACTATACATAAATACACACTGCAGTTATTTCCACACAGTAGCCTACAATTTAAATGGCCTATATACGTAGCGGAACAGATTCATATCTTCAAATAACTGGTAACTGCTTTCACTAATGCCCTGTCAGTCATCAGTGTAAGAGTTTGACAATATGCCCTTAGAAAGCACGGCCGTCAGCAACAATGAAGCAGCCTTATATAGGCTAGTTAAGCTCAGCAGGTCATGTTATAGGCCCACTACAGCATGTTAGATTTCCTCAATACACAATAATAAACATCTGCAGATGTTCTATCAGACAGTGGTTGCAGCGTCCTATCTATCTATCTATTTATCTATCTATCTATCTATCTATCTATCTATCTATCTATCTATCAATCTATCTGACGAACTTAAAACAATTTTAAAAAAATGAAGCATTTTCATCAACTGTTTCAGAATCGGTATAAACAAAACGTGAATATTATCAATACAAAAGATACAATGCAACTTTGGACTGGTAGGCCTACATCAGATCTTATCAATATTCGGTGTCTGTCTGTCTGTCTGTCTGTCTGTCTGTCTGGACGGACGGACGGACGGACTTACGGACAGATTGATAAGTAGACTTGATTATAGCCAATATATTATTTTATTTTCATTTACTTTTACTGACTTATGACCGATATAAGAGCTATAGAGCTAGCTTATAAGAGCAAAGAGCTGAGTCCAATAGTTAGATGCGTGTGTAATTGCGCGCATGTAAATAAATGAAATAAAATAATAAAATAAATTAAAATAAATTCATGCCTGATACCACATGAAAATATAAAATTTACGGATCATATAAACATTAAAATTATAATAATTCAAGTAAAATTCTGAAAGATCTGGGCGGATGAAATCTCAACATTTTCGTTTATTACGCACGTGCAAATAAAAAGAAAATAAGGAAAAAAATATATAATAAATTATAATAAATTCATGCCTGGTAGCAAATGAAAATATAAACTTTACGGATCATATAAACATTAAAATTATAATAATTCAAGTAAAATTCAGAAAGATATGGCCGAATCAAATCTCAACTGCTCTGGATCAAATGCGCAAAATATACAATTATTACTATCCACCCCTCGGGTGGGGGGGCGTCCCGGGGGGGGGTCCTGCGGGGGGGGGGGGGGCACGAAGGTGGGGGGGGGGGGGGGGTTTGCGCCAGAAGAGCGCAGATGTGGTCGATGGATCGGATGGAAATTGACGTTGGCTGGTGGCATGAAGGATCTCCGCCGGTCTCCGCCAGGGCAAGAGTCGGCGGGGTCGGTGAAAGACCGACCCCCAGACCGACTCCTTCGACCCTCCCGACTCCAGACCGACTCCAACGACCCTAAACCGACTCCAACGACCCCGGACCGACCCCGCCAAATTTCAACCGACTCCCCGGTCTCCGCCTGGCCAGGGTCGACGGAGAGTCGGTTCAAGGTTGGCAGGGTCGGTCCGGGGTCGGCAGGGTCGGGAGGAGTCGGTTTAGGGTCGTTGGAGTCGGTCTGGGGTCGGTCTCTCACCGACCTCGCCGACTATTGCCCTGGCGGAGACTGGCGGAGTCGATCCTTTATGCCACCAGCCAACGTCAATTTCCATCCGATCCATGAGCATATCTGCAGTTTTCTGGCGCGGCTGTTCATCCCCCCCCACCGGGACCCCCCCCCCCCCGGACCCCCGCCGCCCCCCCAAGCCCAGGGGGTCACTCATAACTATTGTAGATCAGCATATTTTGCGCATGAGACAGAGAGCAGTTGAGATTTCATTAGGTCATATCTCTGGCAATTGCACTTGAATTCTTATAATTTAAATGTTTCTATGATCTTTCAAGTTTATATTTTCATTTGGTATTTGTCTTGAATATATTATATTTTATTATAAATTATTTTCTGTCTTTTTCTAACGATATCAATCAGATTTTTGCCACGCGCGTAATTACGCACGTAACATAATAATACACAACGTCTACTGTACATATATAGCCCATTGTAGTCTAACCTTTTTGGGGGGTTTATTAGGGACCCCCAAGCTCCACCTTTGCGCTGCCAATGGAGTGGTTTCAGAAATGAAAAATGAAATAAACTTTCCCTAAAAAAAGGCGTGTCTGTCTGTCGGGTTTTTTCATGACCCGCCCCGCCCTGCCCCACCACGGAACCCAACACGCCTCAACCCGTCCCGCGAACCCATATATAAATCTATGGCTCAACCCGCCCCGCGACCCGGGGTGGGAATATATTATATAGCGCTCTTTTAAGTAGGCCTACCCAAAGTTGCTTTAAATGTCTACAGTAGCACAACATTGTCATGGACTAAATAAACAAGCATGTTGTTCAAAATAGGTTGTTTTTTTTGTTTTTTTGCGTGTGAGAGCGGCTGACCCGCGGGTTACGGATCGGCCCGCTCATCACTACTGTCTGTCTGTCTGTCTGTCTGTCATAGATGTAGGTCTCTTATATTTTAGTTGATAATTATGCACTATGCATTAGCCTAATTTGTTTGTTGCTCTCTGTCAGGGTTGGACTGTCCC
Source organism: Gymnoscopelus microlampas (assembly GCF_963454915.1). Classification (NCBI taxonomy): domain Eukaryota; kingdom Metazoa; phylum Chordata; class Actinopteri; order Myctophiformes; family Myctophidae; genus Gymnoscopelus; species Gymnoscopelus microlampas. The sequence continues at coordinate 4,404,344 of NC_139939.1, read as the reverse complement.
GTTAAAGTTGGCTGCTGAGCTGTCCAT